>NC_139589.1:14434468-14448468 GCF_946808225.1 Silurus aristotelis
ACGGTATGAATTAATCTCTTTAAATAATGTCTCTTTATATTAGTCAACAAAGACAAGAATAAAAAAAAATAACAGAAATATTTTAATCTTTAAGGTTTATCAATAACACTACAACATTTTTAACACTGAGGAAAAGGCAATGTTGTGAGTACTAAGGGTTGGACACTTTCAATTCTTCTTTCCCAAGAGGCCTCAGGGTTAGAGATGAGGTTCTTATGTGTTTTTTTTTTTTTTTTTTTTTTTTGGGGGGGGGGCTAGGTAGTATGACACCTCTACAGCTCTCATTTCGAAGCCATGACAGGAAACAAAACCCACAGACGTCACTAGGAAAACACATACAGCTGGATTTAACTAGGATTCCCACACCACATAGCCTAGTAAGATCAGCAGTGGTTTTCAGGGCCCTTGCAGTGCCTTTCAGGAATTAAAACCAGGCCTAATTTCTGGTAAATATTCCAATGAGTTTTGTGTCTGGGATTTCTTCTTGATGGCAATAGCAGTGAAAGCAGTGATCTTACCATGAATTTCATAAGTGACATCAAACGAAACATATTTGAATTTAAATGTAGAAATAGAATATTTTAATGAAATATTTTGTACGTTTTATTTGCAGCTTTTATTTACAGTTTAACCTGTTTTCAGTCAGTTTATACAACACAAAATAAATATAATTATGTGCATATTGGCATGTACTGTCTGTTTCATGGTATCCTACTGAACATCATGGGTCAGATGGTAAACATTGTCTTGTGTCTATGTTTTGGCTTTTCTGTCTTGGACTCCTGGGATGCTTTGGGTCTGCTCCTTTATTATTAGTGCTCCTTGTTCTCAATTGCATCTGGCACCTCTTTCTATTTATGTCCTTTGAGTCTTGTTAGTTGTTGTTGCAGCCTCATTGATTGCTAAGCCTTGTTACCTAGTTACCAGTACTGATTTCTATGTTTCATGTTTCTTGTTCTGACCCCAGCCTATTTCAGAGCATGGATTTGCCTGATATAACCCTGACATCCAGTTTAATGGTTCTCACTTTATAAAATGCTGAAAAATAAACATGCTGCAATTACACACTTGTGTTCTGCCTCCTACAAGTGCATGCTTCTCTCTAAGCACTAGTCCTTTGACCTCATATTGCACACAGCAAATATTTTTGTCACAGTACATGTAGATTGTTTAGCAGATTTCCTGTGTTCTGCTCACTGTGGTGCATGTGGATCAGTGACAGCATGAGGAACAGGGAACAGTGCGGAGAGAGGTCAGTTCACTTATTAGAGCTGTTCTCTCATTAGTACTGGCAGGGGGTAAAGAAAGCAATTTAGCTGCTTAGCCTGCCAATGTTCACCTCTGCTTAGTTTTAGAACAGTGTTATGCACTATAATAATACACAAAAAGAGAGCATGATAGCTGGGGTCTCTTATGCGATGGAAAGTTTTTTAACATTGCAAACAAAGATGTAACAGGCAGTGTTTAAAGAGTTTTTTGGAACAACAAACAATGGTTTGGCTGTGAAAAGAAAATGTAGTTCTGGCTCCATACTAAGGCTCCTTCAGGAGTCAGATACCTTCAGTCAGAATGTTCTTAACAATGCAGTATGCAATCAAACTGTAAACATAAAACTAACGGATAAATCTCAACATCTGAAATAATACTTAAAATACTATTGGTAATACTAAATAAATGGAAAGTAGTTTCATTTAACCAATGTTTTAAATCTGACATTTAAAAAAAAAATATTTTGCTGTAATCTGTGCTCTGTTTTTTTTTTTTTTTTTGTATGTACTGTATAAGTACAATAACATCCTATTTCATTCGGGATGTAAGCAAATATGACTAAATGTTTAATTAATAATGTGCTCTAAACAGACAGATATAGAAATGGATAGGAGGTGCACTACTTGCTAGTTCATTTTATTTTATTTTTTCTTATTTGTTTGTTCAACAATGGTTTCATGCCGAGGAAGAGCACCACAGATGCCTTATTTGCTTTGAGGATGTTGATGGAGAAGTATAGAGAAGGACAGAAGGAGCTGCATTGTGTATTTGTGGATTTAGAGAAAGCGTACGACAGGGTGCCGAGAGAGGAGTTGTGGTATTGTATGAGGAAGTCAGGTGTGTCAGAGAAGTATTTGAGGGTGGTGCAGGACATGTATGAGGACAGTGTGACGGCAGTAAAGTGTGCAGTAGGTACGACAGACTGGTTCAGGGTGAAGGTTGGACTACATCAAGGATCGGCCCTGAGCCCTTTCCTGTTTGCAGTGGTGATGGACAGGTTGACGGACGAGGTCAGACAGGAGTCTCCCTGGACTATGATGTTTGCAGATGATATTGTGATTTGTGGTGAGAGTAGAGAGCAGGTTGAGAAGAGCCTGGAGAGGTGGAGATATGCGCTGGAGAGAAGGGGAATGAAAGTCAGTAGGAGTAAGACAGAGTACATGTGTGTGAATGAGAGGGAGGGCAGTGGAGTGATGCGGTTGCAGGGTGAAGAGGTGAAGAAGGTGGAGGAGTTCAGGTACCTGGGGTCAACAGTGCAAAGTAATGGAGAGTGTGTTAGGGAAGTAAAGAAAAGAGTGCAGGCAGGGTGGAGTGGGTGGAGAAGAGTGACAGGAGTGATTTGTGATAGAAGAGTATCTGCAAGAATGAAAGGGAAAGTTTATAGGACTGTGGTGAGACCTGCGATGTTGTATGGATTAGAGACAGTGGCATTGAGTAAAAGACAGGAGGTGGAGCTGGAGGTAGCAGAGCTGAAGATGTTGAGGTTTTCGTTGGGAGTGACGAGGATGGACAAGATTAGAAATGAGTTTATTAGAGGGACAGCACATGTAGGATGTTGTGGTGACAAGGTGAGGGAGGCGAGATTGAGATGGTTTGGACATGTGCAGAGAAGGGACATGAATTATATTGGTAGAAAAATGCTGAAGATGGAGCCACCAGGTAGGAGGAAAAGAGGAAGGCCAAGGAGGAGGTTCATGGATGTGGTGAGGGAAGACATGCAGGTAGTTGGTGTAAAAGAGGCAGATATAGAGGACAGGGTGGTATGGAGACGGATGATCCGCTGTGGCGACCCCTAATGGGAGCAGCCGAAAGAAAAAGAAGAAGAAGAAGAAGAAGTTTGTTCAACAATGATTGTTGATAAATTAGAAAACAGAAACAACTAAATGATTTTAAGATATCCAAGGCAGTTACAAGAAACAACTGAAATACTTAAAAGCAATGTTCAATTAAAGCTGAAGTTGAGAATTCAGCTTTAATTGAATTCCCACACCTTGCGAAAAAGTGCCGCCTTCGCCCTGCTTTCAAAGGACCTCTTGTTTGGATATTTCACATCATTCTGTTATATACAGTAGTTACTATATCCAAGGCTTCTAAAATGAGTGCAGGTCATGTGATTCATATCACAGTAGGGGAGCAACATGACATCACATATTTTGCAGGTACAGTGGAACCCGGTTATGTCGCCGGCCTAGGGGATGCCAAAAAGCGTCGAGATAACCGATGATCGAGATAAACAATAACCAATATGGCGGCAATTAATTAACGTGCTTGAAATTTCTTTATGTACATGATGTGCGTTAATAAATGAGAATGTGCATGCACGCGTTTTGGGAGGTTTTTTTACACAACAGCGTTGCAGCGATTTGTTTGATTGGTCATGCGGATCGAGAAAACCTGTAATGCGGATAAAGAGGCGGAAGCCGAAGTAAACGCAAACAAAGTTTATTGAGAATACTCAGGAGATAATCCACCAATACTTGTAGCGAAGCAGTAATATCCAGTGGTGCGCTCCGGGAGCGCGGTCCACCAAGTTCTGTGAAGCAGAGACAGTGCGTGTAGAGAATCCACGGATCCGCGCTATGGAAAGCGCAGCGCTGGGCAGCAACGGATAAATGTGGTGCAGACAGCATGAACATGGAAAACAGCAGGATCGGGGTGATCAGGGTAATCCGGGGTGCCGTTGAGAAAATGCGGAGTCCGAGAAGAAGCGTACGTAGCTGGATACGTATACGCGATTACACAGACCGCCATGAACCAACACATACGATCATGCACAAACAATAACGGACCGCGAGTGTGTGGAGGTGAGGGTCTTAAATAGGAGATGGGATGAGTGAGTGAATGAGAGTCAGGTGTGTGTGATCAGCATGACTGCGACGAGCTCGCCCGCACGGGAGAAGAAGCAGGGTGCTTCGGGGAATGCCGAGGTTTGACAGCCCCCGAAGGGGGCGTGGCATGGGGGATTGGGCATATTAGGGTTCGGCGACATAAAAGAATCGACATAACCGATTAGAAACGCCAAGTCAGAATTTGGCAGTTCCACTTCAAAAACGTCGACTTAATAGGGTTGGCGAGTTAACCGAGGTCGAGATAAGTGGGTTCGACTGTATTACATATTTCATAAATGGCATCAGTTTTAGAGTCCTGATTCCTCCATCACTGAAGTGCTGTGGAGGTATCAGAAGAGCATTTAAATAAAGAAAGACAACAATTATGTAGCCAAATTTAATTGTATGAGTAACTGAAAAAAGGTTTGAGTAATGCATTAGTCATGGAGCCAAATAAAGTGCATAGTTAACTAGAAAGTCAGTTTTTGCTTTAATTGCCTTTTTTTAGTAAATATATCTATAGCTTTGTTTTTAAGAAGAATTATTATTAAAATTTAAGGTGGTTATTTTTTACTCCTTTTTTTCTCATTTCTAATCTTAGCAACAACAACCCTCTTGAACACTGGAAGGACCATTAAGCACACCTACTCATCTTGTAAGCACATGCTGATCTGCTTTGTTCACCTTTTCGACACTCTACGAACATGCAGACACAAGCGTTGAAAATAAGAACAGATTTTCTGCAGCATAATGCAATTTAGAGAGGTGTGGAAGCAAAGTGCAGTTGTGTGGTGGTAATGTTGGCCTAAGTGGACTGTTTGGCAGAAGCTTTTTGCTGGATTAAGCAGATGGAGAAGCATGAATCCATCTGATAGGATTAAACTTTCTGTGGCTCTCTCTACACCATCTGCTCGCCATGCTGCTCCCAGTGACAGACACACATACAAACCCACCACAAACACACATACAGACTCACAGACACACACACACACACACACACACACACACACACACACACACACACACACACACACACACACACACACACACACATAGTGAGGAGTTTGGTATTCATAAATCAGATATAACTATGAATACAATACTGGGAAATTTGCAGAGTTGTAACATGTGCTAAGATGTGTGTCTCAGGTTCACAGAATTCTGACCTTAAACTTAAGTAAATGTTTTGTGTTGTATCTCTTTGAGTGAGCTGATGTATTACTTTCAGTGATGCTGTCTAACGGTTTATTTTACCATAAATGTCACAAACATGCATAAATCAAAGGAATGACATTGAAGCTCTATAAAATAATTGAATACATGAATACGACAGTATGTATTAGTTAATGAATCATATCTTCTCTCTGTTCCCTGGAGCATATGTACATATCTATTTATAGTACTGTAAAATGCTATTTATGGTACTGTAAAACTTTCTACCCACTGTGTGTGTGTGTGTGTGTGTGTGTGTGTGTGTGTGTGTGTGTGTGTGTGTGTGTGTGTGTGTGTGTGTGTGTGTTTGTGCGTGTGCATAAAGTCAAGTAATAGTTGTTGAACAATGACCCTGTAGCTTTGGTAACACTGATGTCCAGACTCAGTCATTATCACAAGTCATTATTATGCAAAATAAAATTCTCAAACTCAAACAATCACTTGGGATCATCTCCTTCTGACTCTAATCCAGCTGCCACGGTAAAGGACACACTATAGAACAGGTTTCTGATCTGCTTATAAAACCGCAGTAAATCAAGCAGATTGTACAGGATGTAATTTAATATAAAATTGCAATTGTTACAGGTTTGAATCTCATACTTGGGCACATTACTGCTGCTTTTTACACTATTAATTAATGTCTGGAAATGTGGCACATCAAGCATGCTGCATCACATGTTCTGTATCACATCATCAGGTCACAAAAATGTCCAAATCCTTGACGAGCCAAACGATTTGCGTAACAGTGAAAAATAGTGAGATAATTCTAAAAGCTTTCACCCTATTCCTGAGGGAGCTTTTTTCCCTTACTGCACATGCACTGAAAATAATCAGAAGCAAAACGATAAATGATTGCTTCCATTTTTCTGCTATTTTTCTAAGAATATTAAAAAGATAGCTTTTATTTTACATGACAGAAAGAGCCTTTTTTAGATGTTTTTTTCATCAGTTATTGAAGTGTGTCCTTAGTTAGTCATGGTCTAACATGATGGAGGTGGCGGTAAGATTTGGAATCGATGACACGTTTCATCAGCAGGTTTTCAAGGTGAATGTTTTTGGACCGTGCAAAGAACAAATGGCGGGTTGGTGACTTGAGTAAAAAAAAAAAAAATCAAAAATAGACATGGATTGTCTGTATGCATTTAACAGGCAGATAATACAAAGTTTGACATACGAATGTGCACAATATTTATAACAGTCTCAATTAGCTGTAAATGTTAATTAAAGTATCACGCCAATGCAAAAAATTATTGCATAGTTTTTACGCAAGTTTTTTAAGGATAGGTTAGCAAATAACGATCAAGACAAAAGAGCTAAAAGCCAACAGAATAAAGTCTAAGGATTGGGGGAGGACACAGGGTTGTGTTTTAATTAATTGTGGTTCATCCTTACTTTCTTTGCTCCATTGAATACATGACTTAGAAGGTCAAAGCTCAAAGAAGTGTGGGTTTGGTGTGAAACTATTCCTATTTCAAATCTCTCCAAGCTAACACACACACACACACACACACACACACACACACACACACACACACACACACACACACATATACCCCTAATGTACTTAAATTAATAGTGAGTTATCAGAGTGTCCAGAGTGTGTGTAGGATCATTTGGAGATGTGTCGTGTCGGTGGCAGGAGCTCACTGCATATTTGATAATGAGATAATAGTGTGTGTGCACTTGGCGACAAGCCACCACTGCTTTTTCTCTCTCCCCCGTCTTTCTTTGACTCTCTTAGTCTCACTTGCTCTATTTCTGTTTTATACACTTTGTTTTACTCTCTCTTTCTCACTGTCTCGCTCCATATAACATTTCGTTGCATCCCTCCCACACACAGCCTTGATGGACTCAGTTTTGATATTCGTTCCCCTTTTTTGTACTAGATAATGTGCTTAACTGGAATATCTGATAGGTCTTACAGCATGACTTAAAGCTTAAACTGAATAATAATATTTTTTGATTACCTCTCTGTGGCTAGGCTTAAGTGCAGTCAAATGTTGAAATTTTATGGCCAGATGGAAAAGGCTTTATTTGAGGGTGTTAAAGACTTAAAAAAAAAATCTAACATCATGTATATAAGTAATGAATGCATAAAAAATAAATGAGCTAAGTAGAAATAATATTTCACTAATAGTAAAATGTTGAGGTGTACAATAATAAGCTGTAAGTTATTTGTGCTCTTAACTTGTGGGAGCTTACCGTGTTCCAGATATGACGGTGTTCCCTCTGTAGGGTCCAGTCTCCGTGCTCTTCTTCCATGTTTAGAGTTATTGTGCACAAACATGTTGTCGGATACAGCGAGAACATGTCCTTCTACACTCACCGTGGTCGACACCACCACCTAAAACAGCATGTTGTTAAATGAATAAATATGAGGAAAAAAGGAGTAAAATAATAGAGGCCTCACATCTAGATAAAACTTTTATAGTAATAAGTATAGATTACTATACTGTATTTAACAACCATTTGTAGTTAAGGACTTCAATTAGCTACAGTCTTTTATTTTTCAATGTTTGATTTTATTTTTTAAAAGCTATATGTAATTATTGATAACAATTAAGAATATTTGCATTGTCTATATTTATTCACATTTCTAACAATAAGTTACATATACACTTTATTTATTGCAAGTGCTTTGACGTTTTTATAACTCAATTGTAATATTTAACAAAAACATTCTATTTCTGTTTGTTTAGTGTTGTCTCAGACATTTTTTTTTACATGAAAAATACTCAACAGCCTTTTTTTCTTTTCTCTTGAAGTGAAAAAAAAAAAAAAAAAAAAACCCGCAGCTTGTCGTATTACCAAGAAAACACGAAGCTCAAAGTCTTCTATTCTAAAGTCTTTCTCATGTGGTCAAAGTGAAATCTGTCTTTACCTCTGACATTACAGAAATTCGAAATAAACATGTAGTCTAAGAAACCATTGCTGTATCAATTATACATACTCTGATCTGCCTGCGTGAGAATCTTCCTGTTAGTTGTTTCTATAGAAATAACTAATATAACCCTGTGATTTTCTCCACAGCCAGTACTACTGTCTGAGCTGCTAATATAGAAAAGGAATTAAATTCCTCTCAACAATCACAATCACAGAGCATTGTGTTTGTTTATAAAAATTAAATTTAAACTAGAACATTACAGCAAGGTACTCTTTCATACATTTTGCTAAATATTCATTCATTCATTCATTCATTCATTTTCTCCTGCTTATCCATAATTCGGGTCGCGGGGGCAGCAGTCTAAGCAGGCCCCCGCCTTCGACTGCTGCCCAATCCTCACAGCACCGTCCCTTACGGTCCCTCCTGCAGGTGGTGAGCCCACGGGAAGGCGGCCCCACGTCATTCCGATGTCACGGACCTTGATATTTCCCTCGTAAGGGACCCCCGGAGCATAGAGGGTTAAGGGCCTTGCTCAAGGGCCCAAGAGTGGCAGCTTGGCGATACCGGGGCTTGAACCCCCGACCTTCCGATCGGCAACCCAGCGCCTTAACCGCTGGAGCCACCACTCCCCCCTATTCCCTGCTAAATATTCATTTATGTTTATATTTTATCTCCTGTAATTTCTATCACATGAAAATAACATAACTGATTATAGCTCAAAAAGTCTCTAGTCCCATATGTTCATAGTCCACACACACACACACACACACACACACACACACACACACACACACACACACACACACACAGACACGTGCGCACACACACACACACACACACACATACACGCGCGCGCACACACACACACACACACACACACACACACACACACACACACACACACACACACACACACACACACACACACTCCTTTCTGCCTTTTATCAAACTCCCCCAGCCTCTCCTTTTGCACTGTGTGCTCCACCCACAATGCTCTGCTCTACATGATTGACTGCTGATAGGAGCTCTCAAAGATTAATTCCATTTAAAACTATGCAGCACTTGAGTAGCCTGAGACAGTGGCAAGGCATTCATAATGACTTGGGTTTGTCATTGTCGGTGGCATTAGCAGCTTAACCAAAGTCCTCTTGTAGCCCAAAAAGGAGCCTCTCGTTTTAATTGCAGCTGATCTCTGAGAAGAGTTCTGCCTCTTGAAAAAAAAGGATTTAGCACAGAGACTCCAAGGGGTTGGTTTACTCTAGTATCTCTCACATGGACTTCCCCAGTCTCTCTCTCTCTCTCTCTCTCTCTCTCTCTCTCTCTCTCTCTCTCTCTCTCTCTCTCTCTCTCTCTCTCTCTCTCTCTCTCTCTTTTACACACACACACGGAAATAACTTCTGTTTTCTGTAAGAATAATGTTTTATTTCTGTGTTGTGAATGTGTATATTTACATGTGACATGTAAATGTAAATAAAACAATCCCCCTAAAAACAAACAATTTACTTTCACATGAATCATGTTTAGCTAAAGACAAAACCTTGATGTCTATAGAATAAAAAATGTTCTCTACTTTGATTATACCATATAAATTTGGTACTGTGAGTCAGTCAACATTACGACAGTTTCTAAGAATGATGTGTCACTATGCCAGAGATCCTGGCCAAGCCTATTTCATGGGACTTTTTTATTCATATTTGTCTTTGATATTTAATGCACTTGACAGCGGAATGATGACAGTAATAACTATTGCATAGCTTCTCATTCTGTAAAGGTAGAACAATTCATTCATTGTCATTCATGGATAGACATGCTTTTATAAATAAGGAACATGTGGTATGTGGGAACACTACATAACTCTCCTGCTGATTGTATGCTGTCTCTTCGTAGTTAAATATGAGAAATTGAGGAAAATATTTCAAGAGAAAATAAAGAGGCTAGACAGACTCAGATAATGTGCAAGAACTGAACATCACAGCTCACACTTAAAATATTTAATTCAGAATTTCATTTTAGCCTAGTCAGTTCGTACTGTGCAAGCACACTAAAGACTTCATTTTTAACTACTGAATAAACGTATGATTTGTTCAGCCTGTGGTTTACACAATAACTCCTTCTAATCCTAAAGTGTAACTTTTAACCTTTCGCCAACACAGAAATAGTCTATTACGGTTTAACACTGAATAGGCTTGTTCATAGTATGTGCAAGACTAACTTATTACAATTGTGGGGCTTTATTTTTATGATCATAGAAACAAGTCATTTCCATCTGAATATAATTTCTGTTTTAGTGTTACTGCCATGGATAAAAGCCATATTTGCACAATTTGCACTGCAACCACATTTTGCCCTCTATGTGGTTCCCTATAGACATATATACTGTAAATTGCATATATAGCTTTGTTCAATAGTTTTGTTCCAAAAGAAAATAAATGCAAAATGTATTTTTCATTATGTTGTTTCAAATTCTCACGTGTTGATAAATAGATTGAAAAATATATTTTCTAAAAACATTTTTTGTCAAATCTGTATTTAGCAAAATGTTACATTTAGCAAGTGTCAGATAGCTTTATCTAGATAATATGTTTCACAGCAGCTCCATTAGGAGAAGGTACATTACAAGGTGGCTTAAGGAATCTGACATGCAAAATAAGTTGAGCTGAAATGTTCTTAGAAAAACCTATTCGCTCACTTGTATGGTTTGGAATACTCTGCAATGCAAAGCAAATCATATGAAGTGAAAACTAATATTGCAGGAAACAGTTATATCAGTGCTCTTACAATTAATATAATTATTCTGCAAGTGGATTTCACTGGTCAATAGGCTCAAGTTCACTGTATTATATGAAATGCAGTGGGTAGCATATACAGCGGAGAGCGTTATCACCTCATAGCTCAAAGGTTCCTGGGTTGGTTCTGGGCTTAGTTATTGTCTATGTGAACTTTCACACATTCTATGCATGTCTATAAAAGTTTCCTCCAGGTTCTCCTGTTTCCTTCAATCTTCCAAAATATGCAAATGTGTGAAAAGAACATTGCTAAATTGCTTTATGATGTGAATGTGTATGTGAATCAAGTTTTCTGCAGCTTTTGCATATATACCTCTTGTATTCATACCAGTATGCATATAATATATATAGATATATAGATATATATTATTTTCATTATATTATATTTTCACATATGAGTAAGAGAGAGAGAGAAAAAGAAGGGGAGACAGAGAGGGAGAGAGAAAGAGAAAGCATGACAGACAGAATGCAGATCCATTTAGGTTTTACCTGAAAGCGCCGCATGTCTCGTGGGTTACCCGCATTCTTCAAACAGTTCTGGTTACATTTCAGGAAAAACTTTAGGAAGAACCTGCGGGACGGCCAAAAATAAAAAGTCAGGACAAGTAATAGAAGCCGGCGCAAGCTTTTGTAGCGGTGCCATCTGATACATGCTACATTCATCAGAACAGGGTGGAGACACCTGACATATAATCCCACTGGTAACAAAATTAAATACGTTTTAGGACTTCTTTCCTTCCTTTTCCTTTTGGTTAGCTAAGCTAAGCTTACCTAAGCTACAATTAAAAACAGAGAGTGAGAGAGAGAGAGAGAGAGAGAGAGAGAGAGAGAGAGAGAGAGAGAGAGAGAAGAGAAGCTGACACATTCACACCTAAACATTTTCTTTGCTCTTACACATGCCAAAATGCAAAAACATGGCTGGCCAGTAGCACAATTTCCCTCAGTCACAGATGGACATTAAAGTTGTACCAGCAAAATACCAGCTGCTTTTACTGGCAGTGACATAAGTATGCACACAATCTGTGTATGTGTGTGTGTGTGTGTGTGTGTGTGTGTGTGTGTGTGTGTGTGTGTGTGTGTGTGTGTGTGTGTGTGTGTGTGTGTGTGTGCTTTCAGGGGTATTGCCAAAGCAAATGCCAACCAATAAAGCTAGAACAGACTCAAACCTCACTTTCAGCGTATTTTCCCTCACCCTGGTCATGCGGAATTTCACAGCTGTTGTTGTGGATATGGACACACACACAGACACACACAGACACATACACACACATACACACACACACACACACACACACACACACACAAGCAAATACGCATATGTTTTACTTCATAGAGAAAAGCTCGGTTTGGAATAATCTCATTGTGTTGTGCTTTTTGTGCCAGCATTTGATATGTACTTGCTTTTGGCCATTTTGTGTTTTTCTTGTGTAATCTTGAGTGAAAACACACACTCATCTGATCCTCATTAAATCACAATGTAAATGCTTATAGATATGAATATGTGAAGTGGAATCCATGTTTGTACTTGACTGTATTTTGACAGAGGATTATTTTCTTAGTAAGAGGTGCATATTAATAAACATTTTATTATTAAACATGCCAACGGCACTTGCAAATAATTTCGATTTTATTTTATTGTACAAATTCCTGTTACTGAATAGGTAAGTGTGGAGAAGTAAAAAGAACACTGCCTAATGTCCATTTTCATTGTTCATACATTTAGGTGCATAAACATATAATTTCCGTAATTTTTTAGTGACCTGTTTAGAACGCTGTTGCAGAAGGGAGTGTTATGTAAATGGCCAATAAATAAATGGTGTTACATATAATACAGACACCTTATGCTTTCATAATTAATAAGACAATGCTGACATGCCTTGTGTTAAGGGCACTCCAATTAAAAAGGCCAATTATTACAGTGACACCGCTCAGTGGGGGATGGTTGCTGTGTGTGTGTGTGTGTGTGTGTGTGTGTGTGTGTGTGTGTGTGTGTGTGTGTGTGTGTGTGTTTGTAAGTTTGGAGAGAGAGAGAGAGAGAGAGAGAGAGAGAGAGAGAGAGAGAGAGAGAGGGAGAGAGAGAGAGAGAGAGAGAGAGAGAGAGAGAGAGAGAGAGAGAGAGAGAGAGGGAGAGAGGGGTGGCCTTACACATGCTCATGTTGACCTTTCAATTGCACTAGGGATTAATGGTCAAAACACGATGGCCTTCTAATACAGACAGACAACCAAAACAGGATAGAAGAAGGGAGGAGAGAAGGAAAAAGAGTATTTCCCTGAGTTCAACAAATTCCCTGCCTCTCAGCTTGCAACTTCCTACGGTGATGTGTTAAAAACACCTCTCTCCCTCTCTCTTTCTCTTTCTCTCTCTCTCTGTCTCTCTATCTCTCTCTCTCTCTCTCTCTCTCTTTCTCTCACACTCAACACACACCACACACACAAACAAAATATCTATCTATCTATCTATCTATCTATCTATCTATCTATCTATCTATCTATCTATCTATCTATCTATCTATCTATCTATCTATCCATCCATCCATCCATCCATCCATCCATCCATCCATCCATCCATCCATCCATCCATCCATCCATCCATCCATGTTATATTTTATTTGTTAATAATTTTTTCCATTATTATTCAACAGTCTGTATGACAAATATTCTTTGCACACTTTACACAAACAGTTTATATAGTTGTGAATTGTATTAGTTATTACTTTATATACATTACTTTATGAATGTTTAAGAGTTGCTTTCAGATTGCAAACTCTGCTAAACGGTTCAAACTGGGTGAGAGGTATAAAGTGTCTTGTAAAGTGGTAATGTGGACCTAAGAAACAGTGACCTTTGACCTCCATGTCTAGAGGTCACATCTGGCCATCAGTCATCAGGTTCCAGAATGCAACTGAAACCACATAATAAACTGTGCACACTCCTACACACATATGCAAAATGCAAACATGTAAAATGAAAGTTAAGTAATCAGTCATTCTACTTCCTTTGTAAAAATGCATCATATTTTTT
>NC_139589.1:14448668-14496168 GCF_946808225.1 Silurus aristotelis
GAGAGAGAGAGAGAGAGAGAGAGAGAGAGAGAGAGAGAGAGAGAGAGAGAGAGAGAGAGAGAGAGCGAGAGAGAGAGAGATGGAGAGAGTGAGAGAGAGAGACAGAGTGAGAGAGAGAGAGAGAGAGAGAGAGAGAGAGAGAGAGAGAGAGAGAGAGAGAGAGAGAGAGAGAGATAGTGAGAGAAAGAGAGAGAGAGAGAGAGAGAGAGAGAGAGAGAGCGAGAGAGAGAGATAGAGAGAGAGAAAGAGAGAGAGAGAGAGAGAGAGAGAGAGAGAGAGAGAGAGAAAAAAAGAGAGAGAGAGAGAGTTCTTGGATTGATCTCTGCACCCTCTGTCTTTGCTGTTATCCCGTTATTCTCAGCGATCTCTTCTTATCTCTCAGTTACTTGATAGTTTACTGCAGGTTGGAGATGTAGAAAGCACAAACCAGGAGATTTTTTTTTTTTTGCACTTTTGTTTCCGGCTCTCAACAAAGGGTCATTGAGGATACATCAGCAGCCAACAGACAAACACACTAACTAAGAAACAAACCCAACAAATAGTGATTATTGTAATGAAGGTGATAATCAATTAGTTTATAGTACCCCACTGTATCACCCTAAATAAAATGGTAATAATAAAATGTTAAAAGCAAAACAGGGAACACAATTTTGTCTGGGTGCACTGTTACTTTTAGCATAAATAGTAACATAAAATATTCACCCTTTCCCTCTGATTCAGAACATATTCAAAACACATCTCTTCAAAGATGGTTTGTTAAATAGGTCAGATGTGCAACACAAATGCCCCAAATATGTTAATTTTAATTAATAATTTTATTCATATATATTGCGATACCAAACATTGATTTATTAGCACTTTTATAATTATAGAACCAGAAAAAAGAGGAATATGAGTTATTGTGTCTTCTAGTACTTTATGCAAATTGTTGCTTAAGAAGAGAGAGAGGGAAGAGGGAGAACTAACACATGGGAATATTATTTTACATAAGCAACACTTCATATGCAGCACTGGTAATTGATCGTCCCAGTGTAGCAGCACAGACCTGTCAATCAAAATGCAGAGACCCTGGAGATATGGAAATCCAGACTAAAACACATTCACCTGAATTATGTATATAATCATAATTAGTTTTATGAGGTCAGAGTTGCAGGGGAAAATGTGACCAGTACTCATTGTACTGATGCCCTCTTTAAACAGTCAGAATCAGTTGTACTGCTTTTTTGTGTCAAGAATCAGTCAGTAGGTGTTCTATTAAAGAAATGCTGCTTTTTTAAACAGGCACTAAAAATTTGTGTCTAAAATACAAACGAATAAGAATCAAACAATGATGAGCCTTATAGAATGGGCTTGGGAGGAAACCAGAAAACCCAGAGAAAACCTATGCAATCATGGGCAAAATGCAGAATCACAACCTGGGACCTGTGAGCTGGCAATCTTTTCAAGAATTCTTTAAATATTATTACTAACAAGAAGTTAGTCAATTAGGAACCTACACAAATCACTTTCCCTTGAAAGAACTTTCAATCATTTGGTAAACTTACAGCAACACTAATCCATAGCTGTTAGTGCTTTGATTGGATCTGCATGCGTAGTCCGTTCTTGCACATATCAAGAGGTACAATGTGACCTCTAGGCATTTCTTTCTTGCAGAATGACACATCTTCACCACAAACCAGGAAAGTAACTGAATGAAAGGGAAGGCAGACACAGAATGTGAGAGAAATAGAGAAGGAAAAGGGAAGGTCTCCTTTGGTGTCTGTTGTGGAGAGCTGAAGGCAAACAACTCAATAATTCATGAGAGAGAGATTGATTTCAGGGGCTAGCTCATGGGGTCACAAGGGGGCTGGTTACGGTGGGCTAGCAGGGCAGTCATTAGCCCCCTCTAAAACACACACACACACTTTTGCTACGCTGCTTAACAGTGTTCGCAGTGTAGGGAGGGTGCTATACCTCAGGGGGTGGCTGATTTACTACTTTTGTAGTCCTGCTTGCACGTGCTGCCTTCATCATCACAATTTTTGTCTGTCTTCTCCAGATATATTGAGTAAAATATTAGTTAGATGCGAATTCTTTTAACTCCAATCCATCAGTGTGAGAATTTGTGCCATACTTTTACTTCTAAAACATAGATGGCCTGGAATGATTAAAAATGGTCCAAAATGATGGAGTGTGTAAGCACAGAGAAGGCCGTTTTGGCACATGATGCCAACTGAAGATCTTGATAAGGGTTTCAGTGAAAAAGCTCGCTCCTTTATTGTTGCAGAGCTTCACAAATAATTTATAGTGAGACCAAAAATAAGCTGACAATTCATACTGACAGAAGCTGCTTTTACGTCCATCTACTTGTCTCCTCCTGTCTTCCACACAGATAAATATAAAGACACTGGGATCATTCTTTACTCGACCTGGCACACCATCATGTGGTAACAATCTCACTCTTAAATGGCCTTTTTTTCTTTTAGCAGTGCATTCATACAAACATAAAGTGGGGGGAAAAAGACCATTTTTAACTATGTAGAAAGAGATTAATGCAATGGATATAATTTACACTTACTAACCATATATGATTTAAACAGTTAAGCTAATTCACACAAGGTCTGAGCTGTTATGGAATAATTTTACAACTCATTCATTCATTCATTAATTCATTCATTTGCTCCCGCTCATCCGTAATTCGGGTCGCGGGGGCAGCAGTCTAAGCAGGCCCCCGCCTTCGACTGCTGCCCAATCCTCACAGCACAGTCCCTTACGATCCCTCCTGCAGGTGGTGAGCCCACGGGAAGGCGGCCCCACGTCACTCCGACGTCACGGACCTTGATATTTCCCTCGTAAGGGACCCCGGAGCATAGAGGGTTAAGGGCCTTGCTCAAGGGCCCAAGAGTGGCAGCTTGGCGATACCGGGGCTTGAACCCCAGACCTTCCCATCGGCAACCCAGCGCCTTAACCGCTGGTGCCACCACTCCCCCTAATTTTACAACTGACCTTCCTAATTAAGCTCCATTTTGGTTTCATGCCACAGAGTTTCTCCATCTGCTTCAGGCTTTACATGACCATCATTCCTTTACTGACTTCATACTTTTCATATCGTGAACTGAACAAATAGCCTGTAGTACTGCAGTAACATTCCCCCTATAACTCTGGACATACTAGTTAATTAGCAGCTGGAGATTAGAGAGGATAATGGACAGGAGAAAAGCTACCTATTATTTCCGGGGATTCTGGGAAAGACTCGCATTATTCAAGAGATGCCATCACCTTTTAATTTGCAGCTTAATTACCACGGATGTGCCGCATTTGGAGTTGGCACTAATAGACACAGGATATTAACGCTATGGCAGAGTAACACTTTTTTGATGAGGTTATGTAAAGAATGCTTTAAAAAGGGCAAGAAGAGTTAAATTGGAGATGACATGAATAAAATGTTCAAGGGAGTTGTGCTAATGTTCAGAGCACATACACTCTCACTGCTGTTGCTGTATTAAATGTATACTAATTTGATTGTGGTTCTAAAAATGCATTAAACAGTTTGAGATAAATGTAATTCATCTGAAAATAAAGACTGGTTTATTCATTTCTTAACATTTTGCCAGATTTTTCTCCTGCTTTAACATTATACATTTAAATGATTCCTCAAAAGCCAAATCTGATATCGGAAATGAAACTATACATTATGTAAGCCTTCAGCTCTTTAACCTGCACAACACAAATGAAAAATATATCCATACAATGACCAAACAGTTCCAAGAAACAATGTTAATCATACACAAAATTCTTCTTGAACATTAATCAAATCAGTTAGCAATGCTATGCTAGTTAATTTCTTTCAATACATGTTCAGTGCAATTTAGCCTTGTTTGCTTCATGTTATAAATAGCTCGAAGCTAAGACTCTCCTCAGGGTCTTTTATTATTTACAATAGTTACTTCGGGGGAAGTCATGGCTTGTGTCATATTTATCTTGTTGAAAAATGGGTCCAAGCTTGCATTTCGTCCCCCACCCTCCCATCCTACAAAAAGGCAGCGTGTCCTGCTACTGTTGCAGCTCATGAAGTGTGTAATTTGATGAACTCTCACAAAGGGAGCACACATATACACATACATACTAACATTTAGACCTACTAACCCAGAAAAGCAAGTGTGTTTGGCCCAAGCTGGGAGGAGGATGGGGGCCGGAGTGAAGCATGTGGTTTTAAGAGAACTAGTGAGCCATGCTTTATATGTGTGTGTGTGTGTGTGTGTGTGTGTGTGTGTGTGTGTGTGTGTGTGTGTGTGTGTGTGTGTGTGTGTGTGTGTGCGTATGTGTGTGGGTGTGTGTGTGGGTGTTTGTGTGTACCGTGGTAACCCAATCCAGGCACTAAGGCAGGCAGAGGTAATGTTACACAGCCTGAAGGCTGCTACATCTGCACCCAGACTGCTACGAGAATACACAGAGCCAGCAGCCAAGCTCTCACACACTGACATCACTCTGCCTGCTTTCTCTGCTCTGTGTTACTCACACTGCCAGAGAGAGAGCAGGCTGATAGTGAGATAAGGACAGGTACACTGTGCCAATCCTGTTACACAGACCAGACTAAAAGGGCCAAATTGGTCTTGGCCGTATCTGAATTTCTAAAACCTTGCTTTTTCAAGCCACAGGGTTTTAAAATTCTAAATATGTATGTCACGGGATTGTGCTCAAAAGGGCAATGTACTGTATTAGGATGCTTTGTTCTAAAAATGACCATTGTTTGATGGAATCATCAAGAAGTCTAAAATTGTTTTACAATATCCTGGGATGGTCCAAGTGTCATTTGATTGTCAACAGACTGAATGCCTTGTGAGAGAAGTGCCAATCAAGGCCAGTTCTAACCTTAAAGGTCAAGGGCTGTGATCCTAAAAAAGCCTGGGGTAATAATCAGTGTGCTGGCAAACAGATGGTTTTAACTTATTTTCTGGTAAAATATTTGACAACCTATAAAATTCTCTTAAGTGGGCACTGATTTTTGCCCACTACGACTCAAATCATCATCTGCAAATTACCTCAACATCATCATCATCATCACCATCATCTTTATCTTATCTCTTCTTGTATAATATTGCCTCTCTGCCATGCCTCTGTGCCTGTGGGCCATGTAAGGTGATCAATGGTGCCGTGTCTCTCATGGCAGCAACATAGACATGGCTAATCCCAGTGGTCACACTGGGGGTGGGGGGGAGCAGTAGGTGACAGAGTCTCCATCAATATTACAGAGACTAGTACAAACTCCCAGTCTGTATGTCTAGCCTAAAGGTTCTTATCACAGTAATCAGCAGCAGACTCTAGTCTAGACTATGCCTTGACCGTGATCAAGTATTAGGTTGTACAGTTAAAAATGTCTTGGGCAGAAGGTTTGACATTCTATTGATTTTTATGTATAACCCAGATGGATTTTGTTTATTACTGAAATTATATTATGTGTATTAATAGCTCATATTGAACTTTTTTATTTTTTGCAAAATGTATATTCTACATAAAAGTGCGTCCAGAAGACATTGAAACATCTAATTTTAGTATATTAAATAGATTATTTTTTTGTCTCAATTTGAAGTGACTCTATATTGAGTTAAAATAGTACAGAAACATTATGTAGATAAATAAATTTTTTTTTAAAGAAATGCTTTTATTTTTTATTATTATTAGATAATAATACATTAAATCAGTTGTATGCTTGTACAATAAACAAATGTAGCTGTGGAAGGTCTCACAGGGGGGGGTTGATAAAAGCAAGAAATGGACAAACTCTAAATGTGCAAAACTAGCAGAAGCTAATCAAACAGCTCAAAGCATTAACTGTTGCAAGAGGATCATATACTTTGAGGAGGTAAATACTATACCACATTTAGCACATTAATTTAGATTTATTTTTAAATAATTCAGATTAGGTTCAGCATCTTGATATCAGTTTGTGATTTCTGGTCAATCTTTAATTTATGTATAAAATCCCAGCTTTATAAAAAAATGTATCTATACATGCTTTCCACTAATAGTGCCTGTGTCCTGAAAAGCAATACAATTCAACACCACTTTCTTGCACAGTCATGTAGTTTACATGTAAGTGGGACAGATAAGCAAGGAGAATAAAAAATTTAATGCACCAACAACAAAAATAATTGAAAAAAAGTTTTGAAAGGATAACCATAAATGTGAGGACAACAAGAAAGAAGTCATTGGCGACAAATGACTTCCGACAAAGGGATGTAGATACCACTGTAACTTGATCTTCCACGAGTCCACACCTCATTAATTTGAGTAGTGGCCGATGTGACAGTTTCCAAGGGCTGTGCTGGCCTGTGTCGAGAGTTGTGCAGGAGTCCCTAAGCCCAGTGGAGGAGCTAATTGTCAGGCACGTAGTGACTGGAACTCCCTCCACTTCCGCACAGTCTGTCTATGTTCTATTGCACGGAAAATAACTAATAAAGCTGTCATGGCTGAGTGTGAGAGACCAGTCAGGAACAGACAATGCCATTACTCACACAGTGACATAACCTGCAGTTACACTTCATTAAAAAAATTCAGGGGTCTAAATACTGATTAGGTGAAAGGGTCACTTCTAAACATAAGCAGAATCACAGTGTGAAACATAAATAAAAATAAATGTAAAAAAAGTGGGTGTGGGTGTGTATGTATTTATATATCCACACACACTATGAATTTATCTTACTGTGTGTGTGTGTGTGTGTGTGTGTGTGTGTGTGTGTGTGTGTGTGTGTGTGTGTGTGTGTGTGTGTGTATACATATATCTGTGAGTGTATTTGTGTATGTGTGTGTGTCTGTGTGTGTGTGTGTGTGTGTGTGTGTATACATATATCTGTGAGTGTATTTGTGTGTGTGTGTGTGTGTGTGTGTGTGTGTGTGTGTGTGTGTGTGTGTGTGTGTGTGCGTGTGCGTGTCCAGAGCTAATGTCAAATAATCACATTAATATGAAAATATTCATCTTTTAGATGCATGTGTAAAATGGATTTCTGTGAACATTCTGCATCTTAAGGTACTTTATGTTACACGGTGTGACCTCAAGGGACTAAGTCTACTTAGCTTAATAGGAATTTCTTTTTTTCCCATTTTTTGCTCTCCCTGTCTCCTGCTTGCAACAAATGACCTTGAAAGTCTGCAATTCAAGTTCAACTTTTACCTTTTAAGGATCTTCATACAGCCTTTTTAACTCTACCAAGCCTAAATTAAGGGCTTGAAACATTTATAGGCAAACAACTATGATACAAGGCCATGTCCAAGGTAAATAAAACCAAAATCAAATAATAGACTTAATTATTGGAAAAATAAATGATAATTATTTAAAAAATAACAATAATGTCCTCACAATAACTCTATACATGAATGAGAACCAAACATTTATTGCAGCAGGAAAAATTAATTTTATATTTATTATAAAGTGATTGTAATAACAAAATGTAATGACAAAACCTTCCCGTGGGCTCATCACCTGCAGGAGGAAACGTAAGGGACGGTGCTGTGAGGATTGGGCAGCAGTCGAAGGCGGGGGGCCTGCTTAGAATTACGGATAAGCGGGAGAAAATGAATGAATGAATGAATAATGACAAAACACTGACAATCTGCAGCTTGTTTTTTTACTCCCTATACTTCTAGAGACATTTTGCAGTAGCAGTGGTACTGTGTATGTGCAAAAAGTGCAAAAATGTTGTCCAACCTACAGGACAGGCATGTCAGCTAATGATGTGTACATGAATCTTAACAAAGAGAAACAAATAGAGGGGAAGAAGTGGAGGAGTTATATCAAACGCAAAAATACACAAATGGCATGTGAGTGCACTTCTTTGAAATGGTATACTGGCATCATGTACAAATTATGTTGCAAAGAAAAACAGACAGAGAAGTTAAAAGGGTCTGAATATGATGAAATGTTTAAAGCTGCTCACAGCTGTGGAGTATACCGCTTGCACAAACAGACACACATGCTACTTCCGAGCACGTCCATCTATTGTCCCAGTGTCACCTGTACTGCTTTCATGCCAACAGACGGCATGTGGGCGTCTCTCTTGCCGAGACCCACGGATGCCAAGCAGGCAAGTGCCAGAGGACGTGTTGCTGTGCCCATCGTGTTTGTCAAACAAATTAAATGCATTGGAGATTTTTCACCTGCCTTGCACACAGCAACCGCATATGGCTCCCTCGTTCAAAATAAGAAAATATGCATACATTAGCATACCTAATGGACAAGTCTCTCCATTTAATATGCAAATGTGCTGAAATATTACTGAACACCGTCTGTTGTAAATGAATAAATTTGAATTGCAATTAGAATAATCCTTTATAATTAATGAAAACTGTCAATTTTGGTTCAGGAGTAATTTGATTAACAGGATGATAGGCTGATTGCTGAGGCTTGTGGGCTGCAGGGTGGAATGCAGAAGGGTCGTATAGAAGCCACGATTGGTCAAGGAAGGACCCGTAAATTATTGATTACAGTTACTAAAGAGCAGAGCCACAGAGTAAAGTAACAGGAATACTGTCTAAATAGAAATCCATTCATACTTTGTTGTGCTGCAGTTAATCAGGGCCATGCAATCAGTTCATTTTACTACTACAGAAATGTTGTAATATCTGTTCATAATCACAGATTATATATAATGTTTGACCTAAAATTATGTAAATAAAAAAATCCTTTCACACTGCCAAACATCACACACCTATTTTCATTCTAAATACAAATGTTTGCTACCTGTTTGCACATGGCATGAAAGAGGAAAAAAGGAGAAATTATTAGTTAATTAGACAGTTAATTTTGAGGCATATGTTTTCGATTGCAGTGCCTGACAAATGCACATAATGATCTCTAAATGTGCAAAGAAACACACAGACAGCAGAAGTCTATAGTTATGACAGGTTAAGCAGGCTGACACAACATGAAGTCATTAAAAATGCCAAGCGTGTGTGGGTTTTTTTTTATCATTTAGGAAAATAACAATAGATACTATATAATTGAGCTGAAATTAGCTTGAGAAAAACTGAATTCTTTCTATACATGTAAGATAAATAAGGAGAATAATAATAATTATTATTATAATTTTTTTTTATGTATATTAATTATGTTTGGAAAGGAACGTGCAAAAATATTTGCAATGGCTCTTTGGGTCACCTCGTTCTCCTGTCTACTCTACTGTTGCCAGACATATATGTCATATCGCAATTACTAAAGTCATATGCTTCACAGCAAACAGAAAACAATCACAGCTGTTAACACAGATGCATGACACACAGGCTAGTGTAGACCCCCCGGAATGCTCACTGCGGAAAACTGTGAGTTTGTCCACTGACACACAAGCACTGACAAGAAAAACTGCGAAGAGGAAGAGTGCAACTACAGAAAAACTCAAGTCAAATGTCCCTTCTTTGCCAGACGCTTCAATAAGAAAATAAGGGCTTTCTGGCAGGTCGGTAGTGTTGCTGGACCTCGTAATTAGTGTCATATCCTCTTCAGTCACAAGTAGCTGTCGCTCAGCCCTGCCAATAATTACCCAGAGACACCCACACCAATGTAATGGCTAATTAGTAAATTAAGTCGAAAAAAGCAGAGCCCCTAATTAACGGTTATTATGGCATTTCAGGAGTTGCGGCTTTAATTAGCGTGGAACGCGTTTCAGTACCGTCTGCTCTGTCCCTTCTCTTCCCTCTGGTCCACCATCCCCCACTCCTACACACTATTTGCTCACTAAATGTACACTCCACCAGTGAGCCTGAGGTCTTTTACCCTTAAAAAAGCACTGCTTTAAAAAGATTGTGATCAATAATACCCCAGGGCAATTATTTGGCCAAAAAAAGCACCACGACTGATTAATTTGGTCAATGCAAAGTCACTGTGCATTTAATAATGTTTTATGTGACTCGCAAAAAAAACAAGTGTAATTTGCACCCTTTACTGAACACTGCAATTTATCACCTGTGTGCACAATCGTTTCTTCCATAACAAATTTTTTCACCTCCCAGACCTTTCTCTTTAATTCCTTTATTTGTCTTTGTCTTTCTCTGTGTGTGTATATGTGTATTCCAGTTTGATAATGGCCAACCCCCTGCCCCCCAAAACCAGCTTCCATTGGCATCAAAGTCAAGAGCTGCCGTTTTAATTAAGTGACACTAATGAGCTTGTTAAAAGGGGGCTTCTTTGGCTCAGCAGCACAGCAGTAAGTGTGTTTATACAGGGGTGTCATCCTGGAAGGCTCCTTTCCTCCCCCATTTCTGTCCTCTACTTTACTCCCTTAAGCAAAGGTAGACTCAAAGCTAAAACCAAACCATACAGCATTACATGCCGTTATTTTAGTCAAGAGTGTACTGTTTACATTTGTGACCAGAGATCATCAAATGGCATGCCATTGATGGATACAAGCATTATGTTGAGCACTCAAATAAATGCCGTAAAAGGTCTTATTGATGTATAAAAAAAACTTAAATGAAATTGTGCACTTTGTAGACATGTTTATCTGCTACTCTACAGCTTAGTGATTGTCCCTGTGCTCACAGTTCATGCCTTAGTGTTCAAGATTAACGTGTATATTTATGCACCTGAATGATGTAGGTTTACAGTACTTAAACCTGTTTCACTTAAATCGCTCTCAGTCACTAGTCGAAAGCCACTTTGAACACCACTTCTTGAGCCACTGTGAATATGTATTACTTCTATATAGACCCCATTACTATATCGCAACTCTGTGCTGTACCATTGTTATGGAAATGCAGGACAGCAGCAGAGATTATTTATTTTTCAAACAGTGATGTGGAGCAGGATGGCAGTCACCACCCCCTTCTGAAATGCATCTTTGTTTCAGCTGCTTTTCAAGCTTTTACTCATTAATGTCTTCGAATATTCATATCTTTCTTTTTTCTCCAGCTTTTGTTTTTGCATTTTGTTAAATATTCAGATTGTGGATGAAATTAAGATGCTGTTAATGAATAATTAATCAGAATGAAAGCAGCCACTAAATTTATGCACTTTAATTATTGAAACTGCAAACATGAGAATGAGGGTCTGATGCCTTTTTATCAACCTCCATTTAGAGTGTGTGATCAGAATAAAAAAACATATATGATACATATTGAGTGTGTGTGTGTGTGTGTGTGTGTGTGTGTGTGTGTGTGTGTGTGTGTGTGTGTGTGTGTGTGTGTGTGTGTGTGTGCGTGTGTGTGCGTGTGTGTGTGTGTGTGTGTGTGTGTGTTAGGGGCATGTTTGTAGATCTTAGTGGGGACCAAATTATTTCTCCACAAGAATGTAAATATCTGACTATCTTTTAATGGTCAAAACATTGATTAAAACAGCTCTAGGCTGATTTTCACTTCTGCACCCAGAACTTAAAGAAAAGCCACACAGTAACTGTACCTGTTTTCAGAGATGAGATCATCACTAGTCAGTATTTTATCAAATATTAGTTATAATTTTATAAAGCCACACCAGGCCCCATCATAAAAAAAACTGCTACCATTTACTTCCCTCGTTTACAGCCTCATTGCTTCTTCATTACCGCTGGGCACTGTCAAGCTGTGCCATGTGTGTTCGTGTGAGTATGTCGGTGTGTTTGGGCTCTGTCAACTCATTAGGGCAAGTCTAATTATTACTGCTGCATGCAACAGCTTGCCAGACAAGCCCACATTGTTTGGGAGAGGAAAAATTATCCGGCATGGATGCACTTGCCACGGACAGTGGAAATTAAGCTGAGAGAGAGAGTTGGGAGGACAGAGAGAAAAAAATATGGGACTCCAGACTGCTAATTGAGATCTGTTTCCTGGGAAGACAGTAATGGTAAAAGTGGCCAGAGCAACAGGCACTTTGGCTGGACACCAACCCACAGATAGTCCAAATGTAAGCAGCCATGAAGTGATGTTGTAAGTATTAAAGTTTAAGTTTAAATAATATTTAAAAGCAAATAATTCTAACGTTCATATTTAAAAAAATTAACCATTCTAGAAAAATGTATCAAATCAAAATTAAATGTACAAATGTAGTAACATGAGCCATGTGATTAAAGCTTCTCAAATATATAGTCAGTTCAGGACCAAAAAATCAATACATAAGTATATATATATATATATATATATATATATATATACTTATGTATTGATTTATAATATTATACACACACACACACACACACACACACACACAAACACACACACATACATATATAAAAATCAATTTTTACGGCTGTCATTCAGAGAAATTATTTAATCGGGATTAATCGCAACTGAATCGCACATTTTTATCTGTTCTAAATGTACCTTAAATTAATGCTTTTCAAGTTTTTTATACTCTAATCAACATGCTTTATGCAAATGTATGTTTATTATTAGTGAACCCATACTCAACATAAAGCATGAAGGTAAATTATTTTTGTAAATGTTTTAAAGTAATTATTGTGGACAACAAAATGTTTCCACACGGATGGTTTTAATTGCACATTGGCGGATTTAGCTTTTTGATTTGAGACTTAGCTCATCAGTAAAACAAATGTTTAGTGATTAAAAATAATCTTGCAGTGGATTTTATATATAAAATATATATATATACAGTATCTGAGTAAAGGACGCCGTAAGGACGTGTGTGTTGCGTTAAAGGTTTTAATTTCACCTCTTTTATATTATTTTATAAATAAATATTTTATATTAAATATGATCAAACAGAAATGCACGCTACATTAATCGCACGTTGATAAAATCAGTGCTGTTAAAATGAATTTGCGTTTTTTTATATGCATATATAAGTATATATATGCATGGTGTTTTGCTGCATGATCTGCCCAACTTTTTCCATTAAAGTTGCATGACACAGACAGACAGGCAGACAGACAGACAGAAAGACAGAGAGAGAGAGAGAGAGAGAGAGAGAGAGAGAGAGAGAGAGCAAGAGAGAGAGAGAGAGAGAGAGAGAGAGAGAGAGACCAAGAGAGAGAGACCAAGAGAGAGAGAGAGAGAGACCAAGAGAGAGAGACCAAGAGAGAGAGAGAGAGAAGACCAAGAACCTGCTATGAAATTTCAGGTAAAGGCTGTGCATTAAAACAAGCATTAAATGTAGACCCTTTGAACCATAGCTATACACTGGGACATGATGATCCTGGTGACAGCTCTGTACCTTTTTTTAGCAACAGAGAAAGTAAACGCACTTTCACTCAACCCTCTGTCATGTCAACACGGGTGTTTCCGTCCTTACTCCTTTTATGCCTTCATTCGCACTGAGGGATGTTAAGTGACAAGCAGCACCGAATCTTACTAAAGCTGCCACCTCCCTCCTCCACAGAGTGTGTATTAAAGCAGGGGGGCCACACATCTTTCAGGTTCTCTGACAGGTATCGGAGTGTGTGTGTAACCTTTGAGTATGTAACTCTTGGTACATATGACTAAACTACACAGCCATAGTTTCTTTTTAAGAAGCTCTGGCAGGCACATGCACACATACACACACACAGTACAGTGAGTACTGAGCAAAAGTAGCAAAAGGGCAGGTGTAAAAAAAATGCTATAAATTATGAATGCTTTCAAAAATAGAAGTGAAAATAGTTTTTTTAATCAATTAACTAAATGGAAAGTAAATAAACAGGAGAAATCCAAATAAAATGTATATTTGGTGTGACCATTTTTTGCCTGCAAAACAGCATCAATTCTTTTTGGCAGCAAATCTTCTATAAACACCACTTCTGGCAAGACAGTAAATTGGTGTTTTGCCCTCAAAGTTGATGTTTTCGAAGCAGGAAAAATAGGCAAACATAAGGCTTTGAGCGAGTTTGATAAGGGCCAAATTGTGATGGTTAGTTGACTGGGTCAGAGCATCCCCAAAACTGCAGCTCTTGTGGGGTGTTCCTGGTCTGCAGGGGTCAGTATCTATCTAAAGTTGTTCAAGGACAAGTAACAGTGGTGAACCGGTGACAGGGTCATGGGCGGCCAAGGCTCATTGACGCACGTGGGGTGGCTTGTGTGGTCCGATCTATCAGACGAGCTACTGTAGCTCAAATTGCTGAAAAAGTTAATGCTGATTCTGATAGAAAGGTGTCAGAATACATATTGCATCACAGTTTGTTGTGTATGGGGTTCATTAGCCACAGACCAGTCAGGATGCCTATGCTGACCGCTGTCCACCACCGAAACTGCAGAGGAAGAAGGTAACCTGTCTGATGATCACATTTTCTTTAATATCACATGGAGGAAACATGGCTGCCAGGATGCACTGTGGGAAGAAGGCAAGTTGGTGGAGGCAGTGTGGTGCTTTGAGCAATGTTCAACTTGGAAACCCTGAGTCTGTCCATTTATGTGGATGTTACTTTGACATGTACCACCTACTGAAGCATGCTTGACCATGTACAACCTTTCATGGAAACTCGGGATAACGTGCCCTGCCACAATGGAAACTGGTCCAGGAATGGTTTGAGGAGGACAACAACGAGTTTGAGGTGTTTATTCGACCTCCAAGTTCCCCACATCTCAATCCAATTCAGCATTTGTTGGATGTGCTGGAAAAACAAGTCTGATTCATTGTGGCCCCACCTCACTGTGTGCGCATGTATATATATATATATATGAATAGGTGTCACATGCTCAGTAACAGAGAATAGATCACTCCAACTTGCTGTCCTGCTATCACCACTCTTTTAGTTTTCTGATTAGGATAGTAAATAAATAAACGTCTTTGAGTAAGATGAAGCGTGTTAGGAGACAGATATGCCAACATCTGTGTTTTTTTCTTGCAGCAAAGTTTTTATCACTTGTGCTGTCAAAAGAGTTCATGAGATTCTGATGTAAGAAAGAAACAGCAGGAGGTGACACAGCAGATGATATAGTCTATGGATTTAAAATTATTCATGAGAAAGATGACTTAAATAGACTAACACATCAAAATTATGATTAAAATGAATAAATAGAAAATTTATCAAAACAGACAGTAAATCAGCATGCCATAATAATTGTTAATACATATGATAAAATCATGTTCATTCACACTCCTCACAATCTAAGAAGTAATCATTCATCTACCACTTTATCAATATTCCAGGTTAGTTTTTAACAAGCTTTTGTAACTGACAAGCTTCTGATAGTTTCCAGTGTAACACCAAGCAAAATGAATTGAAGGAAAGCAATAGCGGAGGCTATTAGACTTTGCTGTCGTAACCACCTTCTTAAGAAAGAATAATTACTTTTAATTAGCCAACAAGGCAGCGATCAAAGCCTAAGCCACCACTACCGAATGAGACATCACTGAACGAAAAAAACATCTTTGCCGATCGCTGCCACCATTAAAATCTGTGCCAAGTAAGCGTGCCAGTGTGCTGTCTCAGTAGCTCTTATGTGAAGGAGAATGTCACACGTTTATAGAACAGCATCGGTTTAATTATCCTCTCAAAAGAAACACGATGATGATAACCGTGGAGATGTACTTTTTGGAAATTGCAGTGTAGCCACTTAGTCAGAGTTTGGCAAAAGAAAAAATACTATAAAAAATATTTCAGTATTGAATTGAAGGTTGCTGTAAACTACATTATTACACTACATAGCTTGTACTATGCTGTACATAATGTTTAACACAACTCCAACCTCCCTTCATTCCACCTACAACATAGTTAGTGACACTTAGGAAGAGACATAGCTTTTCTCTGTGCTATAACGTCTGTGATAACTTGCATAGAAAAGTCTTTCCATCAATATTTAGCTTGAAGTGAGTCTGTAGTCAGTATTTTAGCCAAATTTTTAGACACTCTCTTTCTCTCTCTCTGTCCGTGTGTGTGTGTCTGTGTGTGTGTGTGTGTGTGTGTGTGTGTGTGTGTGTGCGTGTGTGTGTGTGTGTGCGTGTGTGTGTGTGTGTGTGTGTGTGTGTGTGTGTGTGTGTGTGTGTGCGCTTATCCTCCTGTGTGTGTGTGTGTGTGTGTGTGTGTGTGTGTGTGTGTGTGTGTGTGTGTGTGTGTGTGTGTGCTTAAAAAAATTGTTTTTTCTCATTTATTCTGATTTGAAACAAAGATATTTCTCAGGAGACAGGATATTCAGACTGTCTGCTGCTTTGTGCTGACACCAAAATAAACTGCAAAAAGGTGTTCTCTTCAAATCTTTTTTTACCACCCAAACATACAAATTTGTCCAAAGTGGACATTCATGGCAAATTTCTGTATATTACAATACAACAAACTCAACTGCTGCAATGAATTGTTAATCACATAAATCACAAAATTATGATCTTGCCATAATTTTGACCCAGTATAAAATAAAGTACTTTTTAAAGGTCTAAGGACTGCTGAAGTTGAGTCTATTTCTCACAGAACACAAGCTATGGCAATGTATGGACATTAGATTACCACATTCTATGGCCCTTTGTATTGCTGTGCTAAAAGTAGCATATGCAAAAGCCTGAAAATGAGTTTCATTTTCGGTTGCTCAGGAATATAAATGTAATTTATGAACTTAAAAGGAAGTTAAAATACAAGATTAAATCTATAATGAGATAAAACAGGTAACTGATTCCTAATTCTGAAACTTATTTTCTCTTCCGTTTTACACACACACACACACACACACACACACACACACACACACACACACACACACACACACACAAAACTAAAGAAGTAAAGAAGTGATAAAGAAGAATAAAGGAAGAGAGGGAATAAATCACTAAGGGAATAAATCAACCTCAGATTGTGAAAGGTAGATACATACTGTCCCTCTAAAACACAGCTGTGTGAGAACTGAGGCTGTAGAAATTTAGTTTTCCTATTTTATTATATTTAACATATAACATTTCACTGTATTGCTGTTACACTGTGTGCACTCTTTGCTCTTTAGGGAGCCATGATGTCGTATTATAGCCTGTCTTGATGACCAGTGTGTGTAGGCTGATTGTGTACTTAGTCAGTTGGTTCTGTGTTGGTGCTCAATCACTGTGGTCAGGTAGTCAGCTATAGTGTGCTGTCGATTTAGTGCCAAATAGTACACTGCATTTTCATTAGTGCTTGTGTATATATGTTGTAGTGATGAGTAATTTAGTTTTGTTTTTGTAGTTTTTTTTTATAATTTAGTGAGAACTGATATGTGTCCAGTTGTTAGTAAACTAAGGTTTAGGATCAGCCAGGTATAGAGATTTTTCCCTCTCTTGCCATTACAAGGCTTTGTAATGGTAGCTCTCTCTCTCTCTTTCTTTTTAGCTCACTGATTATATTTATACTCTGTTCTGTCTTTTACTGCAGCTCACAGTACATCTGGCCATTTTAATTGCAAATGATGTTTTATTGTCATGTTCATGTTTGATTCTCTCAGCTGATATACAGTATTTGATGTAAAGCAGTATTGTAAAATCAATGCTGATGTGTTGTGTGTGTGTGTGTATGTGTGTATGTGGGGGGGGGGGGGTTGTCTCCACCTCCTATATACACCACACACTCAGACAAGATGAACACCTCAAAGCTCAGGTTGCCCTCGTTTCCATAATCAGGCAGATTCAATTATTTTTGTTCCTCTCTCACAAGGGACTGAGCGTGCATATTAAAACCTTTCCCAATTTTCACTAGCAATAAAGTATCAGAGAACACAGGTTTTCTCTGCCATCTTTCTTACTGTCTCACACACACACACATACACACATACACGGACACACTCATTTTGTCCCAGAACATATCTGCTTCCCTGGGACCTAATTAACATCACCTGTGTTAATCACTGCCTTAAACCAATCAACAGCTTGCCTTCTAATTGGCTTTTTTCCATTTTCTCCATTGAGGCCGGAAGTCACTATGGAGACAAATTACCTGAGGCTATTGGCATTAAGGTATGATGCTAGATCTCTGTCTCTCTCTCACTCTCTCACTCACTCACTCTCTCTCTCTCTCTCACACACACACACACACACACAGAAAACAGGCAGAAATGAGGACAAACTCCAACTGATGCTTGTTTATGTGTCTTCGTGAACACACCTACTGCTAGACTTCAGGGATCAGCATTTAACTGTTGTTTTTGAAGCAGGCAGTGTGCAACATGCCCAGGTTGTCAGGGGGAGCAGCTGTAGAACTTCTCCCCCAAGGGAAATTTGTGTTTGTGTTTGTGGTTGTGTGTGTGTGTGTGTGTGTGTGTGTGTGTGTGTGTGTGTGTGTGTGTGTGTATGTGTATATGTATGTATGTATGTATGTATGTATGTGTGTGTGTGTGTGTGTGTGTGTGTGTGTGTGTGTGTGTGTGTATATATAGATATATAGATATATAGATATATATATATATATATAGATATATAGATTATGTGTATATGTATTAGGGGTTTAACAGTATACGTATTTGTATAGAAGTTTTTCGATACAGGACTTTCGGTTGGGTAATATAATCCTTTTTTATTTGCGGAACATAGTTACAATCTGCGATCCCTCAGGAATTAATTAAGTGGGGGACCCCAACTTTGTCATTACTCCACCTCGCACTGTTGTGCAGTCATACTAGTTTATTATTATTATTATTATTATTATTATTATTATTTAAGTTGAAAACATACACAACAATGCCAGGAGCATAAAAAGAAACTCAAGTTAGCACAGTGTCACTGTGGCTACTTACTGCATACAGGAAATAATATTTGTAGTTCATTGTAAAACAGTTCTGCATTTCGAGAAAGTGAATGAATAAAGACATTTGTTAAAGTATGCTGAAATAAGTAGAACATATATATTTATAAAATGTTTATATTATATGTAAAACAGACATGCACACACAGACACACACACACACACTTGTATTACCCAAGTGGGGTCTAACAAATGTAAACTATTTAATTAAATTCTTACATTTTCTAAATTTGAGTGCCAATTTAATCAATATAATAAGTGTAGTTGTAATCATTTTATTTATACAATTTAATTTTTTGTATAAAATATTATAAAATATTTTTTTATATATTATTTAACCATTCAGGTATTTTATTTAAAATTGTTTCTAAAATGTAAACTGTTGATGTTTACAAATTTTCATAATAATAAACTGCGTTAATAAAAAAAAAAAAAAAAGAACATGCAATTTTATGTATAGCCTCTCTCCCCCTAAACTGTATAGAAATTGAATTGAATAATGACTTAAAGAACAAGGCACGCACTTTGATCAGGAATCTATGTTGGTCAAACCATCACTTCCAGTACTCCTTGTTCTTCTCTACACTGAAGATGGTTCTTAATGACAATATATGTATGTTTGGAGTCATCTGCAGAATAAATGTGGGCCAAATCGGACACCTCCCTGCTGGTATTGCATGTTGAACATGAATCTGCCTGTATGTCTCAGCACTGAGGACACTATTAATCCTGACCAAATCTTCAAAATCCATTTGCAGAAATGCAGCCCTAAATTTGCAAGGACTCTCCTCAATGCTCCTTAAGGCTCACTGTTGCCTGCAGACACTCATTGTTTGTTTTGTTTTCCAGGCCTTTAGTGAACAAATTGCCTTCGAGTACATTGCCTTTAAATACAATTTTTGACTCATTAAACCTAGGGCAACTGCCATTTTTCCCAGGTCCTATGTTTTTATGCATAGTTAAGTCACATAGCCTGGTTTAAGACTGGGTTAATCATACACCAAATACTATCATACACAAAATACTGATTACATTTAGATTTTTCTTCTGTTTTCTCACATACTGTTTTGTAAATTGATAAACAAACATTTTTACTTTACATAATTGTTTTCACACCTGCCCAAAACTGTTGCACAGTACTATATGTATGCATGCATGTATGTAACAAAGTAATACTCTAAAATATTATATTGTTTTAGTTCACCTATATATAATTTATATTTCACTAACCGCTACCAGAAACACATTTTTATCATGTCTCTTTTTATATTCAAATTAACTTACATTTTTTATCAGTTTTTTTATTAGTTATTCATGGGTTGTCTGACCTCTGATTTGTACATGTGGAGTGCATCACACCAGGAGAGGTGTGTGTGTGTGTGTGTGTGTGTGTGTGTGTGTGTGTGTGTGTGTGTGTGTGTGTGTGTGTGTGTGTGTGTGTGTGTGTGTGTGTGTGTGAAAGAGAGAGTGAGAAAGAGAAAATGCGAGTATGTGTGCGTGTGTGATTAGATTGATTTTCTTTCAGCTACCGACAGTTTGGGACTGAGGATGGCCTCTGTGTCAGACTTGGGCAGCTCAAATGGCCACTGCCCTCCTCAAGACAATCAATAAACACCTGTCAGAGTAAAGTCTGTTCACACACATCAAGGCACATCTCTCTCCTGCTGTGCATCACATGCTCACTCACACAAAAGTGAATGAGATATCTAGCATTAGGTTTAGCAAGCACATCAATCAAATGAAAAATCTCAGTTGCACTGTATCAGGGTGACAAAGATCACATTAAAACTTGATTGTTGATATTATATTCAGGTAGGGTTTATACACATGAAACTGCAGGTGCAAGTACACTTTAAAATCTCTTTTAATTCAAGATTCTTGATGCATGGTCTAGTACAAGTTGCACTACAAATGTTTCAACATGCCTGATTAAGTCAACAAAAACCCTGTGTAATATATTACACTGTACACATGTGGTACTTGCCATTTCAAGGGGATTTACCAATCATACATAAACATGAAAACCAGCGGCCTAAAACAAGGTCACTCTTGTACCATCAAAACGACTTTACCCCATTAAAGCATGGACTCTACAAGACCTCTAAATGTGTTATGGCACCAAGACTTTAACAGCAGATCTTCCATTGATGTGACTTTTACATCCCATAGATGCTTAATTTGATTGAAATCTAAGGAATTTTTAGTCATGTTCCCCAAACCATTTTTACCAATTTTTTTGCAGTGTGGGAGGAAAAGTTCTCATGCTAAAAGAGGCCACTGCTATTAAGTAATATCATCACCATGAAGCATTGTATTTGGTTCGGAACAATGTTTAGGTAGATGCTAGGTGTAAAAGTAATATCCATATAAATGTCAGAAGGTTTCCCCGCAAAAAATTACCACCTTGCTTTTTTCCAATAGTGCATCCTAGCAACATTTCTTCCCCACTTAAACAAAACACACACACACACACACACACACACACACACACACACACACACACACATACACACACACCTAGCTGTCCACGTATTGTTAAAGAAAGTGTAACTTATCTGACCTCCTTTGATTGCTCCCTGGTCTGGCTATAATGCTCATTTTACATTGTAAATGCTTGTTCTTTAGCAAATTGTGCTAAAATTGCTCTTCTTTGGGATCAAACAAGACAGCCTAGCCTTCACTCCCTCCATAAATACTTTGGGTGCCCATGACACTGTTGCTGGTTTACCAACTGCTCTTCCTTAGGCCACTTTTTGTAGATACTAACCACTGTATACCTGCCATTTTGAAGATGATCTGGCCCAGATGCCTATCTATCACAATTTGCAAAAGAAAAAAAATTCCGCCATATCAACTTTGAGAACTGACTGTTCACTTGCTGCCTAATATATTCCAACCCCTTGACAGGTGCCACTGTAATGAGATAATCAATGGTATTCACTTCACCTGTCACTGGTTTTAATGTTATGGCTGATCGGTGTAAATGATGAGGCAACCATTTTTGTATAAAATGACGACCAACAGCAGAAGTCAGGAGTAAAGTGTAATGAGTCCATTTACATATTTTATATGATATAACTATCAGATTTCAATCTGCCTAATCACAGTAGCATTTGTCCTCAAGGGTGAATGCATGTGGGTAAATTCTTAGAATACAAACTGGATCCATAATGATCAGATGTACAACTTATTCAAATGTTACACTATAATGATGCATTGATATTGAATATTGCCATATTATTTTCTTTGCACTATCACACATTTATGTACTGCTAGGTGCTGCAATGTCACTATTATATTTGCTTATTGTACTGTGATGTTTTCACTAAATGTTTTTTGTGCTCATGTACATGGTGTAGTCCTGTGTATAGGTCTGTATGTCCTAGTTAATTATGCTATCTAGTGAGCATTTATGCTGTTTACCGTAGCAGCTGGGTCCTCGAGGTACATTGTTTGTTTCACTGTGTACTGTGCTGTATATGGTTGAAATGTCATTAAGCCTACTTGACTAACAGCCTGGAGCATTGGTTTCCACACTGTAATGCAATTTGATCCACTGGTGCATTTAACTGATAGAAAAAAGTGTTAGTTTCTCTGAATATTGTCTAAGGTAAAAAATTATTAATTAATTAACCAATTAATTAATGATTAATATATATATATATATATATATATAATATTAAGATATAATTAATATATAATATTAAGATATAATTAATATATATAACACACACATATATATATATATATATATATATATATATATATATATATATATATATTCATTCAGAGAAATTATTTAATCGGGATTAATCGCAACTGTATCGCACATTTTTAAGACAGAATAAGACAGAATACAGTAGACAGTTGTTGGACAAAGTCACCAGTGCTTCTTGCCTGAGCTCTGAGCCTAATTAAGGACTTTCATGCCACATTGAGGGAACTATAGACCAGATGGGTCCTTATGACACACACACACACACACACACACACACACACACACTAAGAAGGGCATAAAAAGACAGACCTGTAAAAAAAAAAGTGTGACTTCTAAAACCTTAACATTCCCTTTAGTAAAGCCTTATATTAAGACTTTGGTATGGTTTGGGGTAATATCTCCATATGGATCATGATTAACTCAAACTGAATATCACAGGCTTTAAGCATCTAATATATTTGAGGTGATGTTTTAATTTGCTTTGTTTTAATGTTTAAGATTGCTAAACAGTATCCTTAATGGAGCAGAATCACTAGACCCAGTGAGCAAATTTTATTTTGGTAGAAATAAAGTATAGGTTAAAAGCTGAAGGCTGTTTTTTTTTTAGCCAGTGTAAACACATATATACACACACATACACCCAAACACATTTCTTGCCTATTTGGCCCACCCCCACCCCAATCCTTCATGCAATATTAAGGACCCAGAATGGAGCTCATAAAGAAGTGTCGAGGCTTCTGCCTTTGTAAATCATAAATCTCTATTGATTTTTCGCTGCTTTGCTTTGGTGTAAGTGCTCTGTGGAACACAAGTGGCAAAGAACACTTTAGTAAATTAGGGTAAAGCTCGCCAATGCACACCCACCTGCCCATACATGCATCTGAAACAATAAAATAAGAGAATGATTGTCATATTAGCGAGGAATAATAAAAAAGAAGTGAATAAGTACCAAGCGAATGCAGCTCTAACCAGTTAAACCCTGTCTCTGTTTCACTTGCACATCCACGGTCTCGCACACATGTTCCAGCTTTTTCAGGAAATTCTCCTTACATCTTTTCCTCCTTTCTCATAAGCCGTCTTCAGAGAGTCTGACAGGTTTTCAACAGTGAAGACCATGGCCGAGAGCAGCTTTTATAAGTGCCTGATTCATTAGATAATTCTTTCAGCTTCCAGCTCTTGTAATTAAATTAAAATGTTCAAAGGATGCTCAATTTCTACTTTCCAATTCATCTGCTTCTGCTTCTGTGTTAACAATTAAAATCACACTGCCACAGGTTATAGTAGAGTTGAAACAATGTTACTTGTAATCTTTCTAGTTTCCTATTGCAGGAGATTACTGTGATTTTTAGAAGTACATTATTTGCATTTCTCTAACCACTCATTTCACCACTCAAGTGCCTGAAAGTGGCCCAAGTGCTTTTGTGTGTGTGTGTGTGTGTGTGTGTGTGTGTGTGTGTGTGTGTGTGTGTGTGTGTGTGTGTGTGTGTGTGTGTGTGTGTGCGCGCGTGCATTTTCTCTATTGTTTCTTATTTCCATTTCCCTTGAAGAGTAGCAGACTATTTTGTGAAACACGTCTTGCTAGTTGTTCATGGCAGACCATTTGAACAGAATCAGTATTAGAAATTTTGAAAAGGTACCTTTGGCTTTAGGGTCTTTGTCTTCAAAGCATTATTTAATAATTAACATTGACTATTCAATTACTAATGAAATATACATATTTTTAAATCAGCTTTAGCAGAAATACGAAGCCGATTTACACTTTCTTGCAAAAAATAATTTTTTTTGAGATCTGAGCCAAAGGTGCTATATTAATATAAAAAAAGTCATATGATGGGAAGAGCAAAAAAGCGTATGGTTCTGTATTTAATCCAGTGCTGTATCTTCTTTCAGTCTGAAGCTACTCCTCGCCTCTCATTGTCGTCTTTCACAGGGGCTCGTCATTAGGATCCTGCAGCATCTTTAAAACCTGCTTTTGTCTGACAAGGCAGGCATATCCTGTTACTGACGCCAGGAAGAGAGATGGCACATTGCACTGCCGTGGCCCACAGGACTCAATTATTGTCTCCCATATGTTAACATGTAGGAGGAGGTGTCAAGCAATTTCAGATCTTTCTGCAACACTGTGTAAACCCTTTTCACCATCACTTTCTTTCCCCCGCTGAGATTTGTGTGCATTCTGTTGACCTCGTTCTTGTGCTAACATGCAAGCCGGAAAAGTGCAAAATGAGGGAAAATAAGGGAAAATCATGCAATAGCGTTATGACTATGAAAGGATTGTAATCTGCAATAAACTATTTTAACAGTTTTATAACTAAATGAAATGCAGCTTGTCTAAGATTAAAACAGAAAACATGTCTATGAAATGCCCTAACACTGAGCAGGTAAGACTTAAAGGACGTGTGAAAATGAATCACTGATCAGTGAATTACCTGTTCACAACGTATTTTTGTTGTCTTGCAAATGTGAGTAAGTAAAGCTTCACTGCAAATAAATCTTTATTGGTTTAATTACGTTGGCCATTAAAGAATGTAGTCCACAAAGGTTTACTGCATTTTTCTCCTATCCTTCACAGATTCTTGGCACATGTCTACCTCAAGTGATCTGGCAATAATCATCATCAACCAAGACATTACTGTTTGGTTGCTTAGAAACACACATGTGTCCTTTGTGGATGAAAATGAGTTCTTATTAAGATTTTATAATAATTATAACAAGCAATGGAGAATTAGGTATTGAATTGAACTGTAAAACGTAATGTTATGACTGGTAAACCTACATATATATAGCTACGTATAAAGCTACATTGCAAAATCTATTGTGTTGAAACTTATATACGCAGTTAAATTGGTCACTAACAAATAGAATTTTTACTGTGCGGTCTTGCATGGTTATAACACAATTATTACAGACATACATTTTCCTAGATACAGTTGCTATTTTGTTATTTTACTTGTTGTCACTAAATATTATGTATATATGACAACATACACTGTGAATTATCATCCTCACAGCATGTTTGAATTAGAGATAAAAACTTTCTTAATAAAATGCAAGCATCTATCTGACTTTGTCAGAGAACCTAAGGCAGACTTTCTTATGGTGGCAGGGTGAACAAACCATGTCCCTCAAGAGTGAATATTCATGCATGTGTTCTTCTTGGAGAGAGAAATGGTGAATGTATCTGGCTTGAGAATGGTGATATTTGCGGTCTTTGTTTGCTTGGCCATGAGGTGTAATTCCCCTGTGAATCTGAAAGCTAAAATGTTTGACAAAATAACAGCTTGGTCATCAAACACCCAACAAGAATGATATTTTGGATTTGTTTTCTGTCTATCAGGAAAAAAAAAACATTAACATAAAAAATGTAAACATTTATTTATTTATTTATTTATTTGTTATTTACTTACTTACATTCTTTCTTATTTACTTAACTTTACTTAAGTTTTCTTTTCTTTTAAATTTTCTGTGTTTAATTTAATATGAAGGCAATGGCAGAGAAGGCAATATAATATAGAACTTAAGAAACTCTGGATGTCAGCAGTGTGACTATTCCAAATAATAGACAAAAAGGAGCCTTGATGTTTAATGTTTATGATAAACATCAATCACAAAGATTATGCTAAAGCTTTGATAAATAGTCTGTTTATGATAAACATCAATCACAAAGATTATGCTAAAGCTTTGATAAATAGTCTGAGGCTTCCAGTGAATGAGGATAATAACAAAAAGGAGTTGACACACTCAACCTCAAGCTCATCTATACTCCCTATACACCACTCTACACTTATTTGCTTTTCTTCTTCCTTCGCACTCTACAGCAAACCCCAATAATTTGCTGTCTGCTGAATAATACAAAATGTAAAATCACAAACATAATTTTGCTATATATGATACATAATATGAAGATATAAAAAAACCAGACAAAAGCTTCAAAGTCCGGTTAGTCATATTCATGTCATCTTCACACAGGGTTATTTTGCAGAAAATCAAAAAACAAAAACTTGGCAAAGAGAAGGCTAAGAAGGTCTTTGTTACTCAGCAAAACTCAAGCAAATAAAAGTAAGCATACAGAATGAAGAGCATGCATGGCAGAAGTTTGGCATGTTTGTCATCTGCAAACTATTTTTGTGAAGCCACGAAAACAAACATTTCTGAGCAGCAATTTAACTGGGTGACATTAGTGAGAGGGTAAGCGAGGAGAAAGAAGGAGGGAGGAAAGAGAGACGGAGAGATGGAGGAAAACAGAGAAAGGCCTGAGTGTTATTTAAGCCTGTCTGCCACAAAACAGAACGATAAATAAACCTATTGTTGTTTTGAATTGAACCCAAATGCAAGTGCACTGAAGAAGCACCACAAGAAAGCAAACCCATATGTTTCTGAGAGAAGAGCTGAAAAGAAAGCAATTCTTTTGTTGTTTTCTTTGCTCTGGAAGTATAAAATGTTTAAATAGTGTTGAAACAGATCTCTGTCTCTCTCACACTCATTTTTTTCAATCATCACCCTCTGTTCTAATCAAAGCAGCAGTCTGACGCCAGGCTAATTTTCTCACTTCTGCGGAAATGCAGCAGGAAGAAAATGTTAGACTTAGCACATCACTCTCTCTTCTCTTGCTTCTTTCTCTTTTCAGCTTAACATGTTGATGTGAACCTTGTGAATTCATGAAGGAAGTTTTTAACTAAAGAAGGTATATTTAGGTGAAGCCTAAAGGCCATAAATAATGTTTTAATTATTATTTCCAAGAGTGTGAAATATCACATTATCACATTAAAATATCAAGAATTTTGTTCAGTTAATCAGATAATTACTAGTTTGTTGCATATAAACAATGATAAATGGCTGGGTGTCTTTATATATATAGTTATTCAACTAAAATTCCTCTAATGTAGTAGAGAAGTGTATAAAGTTCTGTGACATAAGAGATTATGAGAGTGTTTAGACAGAATGCTTAAATATTTGGTCATAATGGATATAATAGAGAAAGTAATTGCAGGCACAGCATGGAGAAAAAGAGAAAGCAGTGTTTTGGGGCAGGTAGCTCGCAGGCAATTTTGGTACAAGACATTTTTCGATAGTTGCTGTGACACGGCGCATTCCAGAGCTGGCTTTTATAGTGTATTATTAAAAAAACTGTATAAAAGTATAACAAAATAATATTCTATTAACTACACAGTGATTCCCAGAAAGAAGAGTATCTTTTGTGTGTGTGTGTGTGTGTGTGTGTGTGTGTGTGTGTGTGTGTGTGTGTGTGTGTGTGTGTGTGTGTGAGAGAGAGAAAGAGAGAGAGAGAGAGAGAGAGCGAGCGAGAGAGAAAGAGAGAGAGAGAGAGAGAGAGAGAGCGCGAGAGAGAGAGAGAGAGAGAGCGAGCGAGCGAGCGAGAGAGAGAGAGAGAGAGAGAGAGAGAGAGAGAGAGAGAGAGAGAGAGAGAGAGAGAATAGTAAGGGAGTAAAGAGAACATTAAGATTTCCAAAATATTAAATAATTTATTACATTTCTGAATGTTTTATTACCTTTATTACCTACATTCTTAAAACCTAGGATATATTATAGAAGTGTGTTTACTGATGGTGGCAAAACTCTCACAAATAACCTGATTGAAGAAGCCAAAACAACAAAAATATACCAATGAACTCACACACACATACACACACACACACACACACACACACACGCATGCGCACACACACACACACATGCATACAGTTTTTTCAGTATATTGGTAAATTAAAACATGATTTTCTAGTCTGGTCCATTCATTATGCAAAGATATAAACAAGTTTCTGCTAATAGTTCTATGTTATATGCAGTTATATGTGTTATATATAGTTGTATGTCTTTAGAACACACATGTTAGGGACCATTTTTAAAAGAAAGGACAATAATTTCCTTTTGCAAAGAGAATGTAATAATAAGAAACGGGATTTGCTCTTGGCTTGTTTGATGGTCTTGTGCTTTCTGCGGCTCTCAACACGATGCAATCTGTAGCAACATGTCCATATGGCAGAGACATAAATAAACTAGAGCAGTGGGACCTGAAGGGGTTCCCACACAAATCACTTTGTACATAAACACTCACTTTAGGTGTTTATCTGCATGGGGATTCTGGGAGCTGTGCTTAGCTAGCCTCAGTGACGTGGGGTAAAATGAGAATGCACTCAGTAGTGAACATCTGTGTCCAGAAGATGACGTTGGAGCCTCTGAATATCATCAGATGCCTGCTATTCTTATATTGCATTTGTTAAGAGTTAGATTTGTGAATGCATAATAAATACAATTGAACAACAAAGATTGTCTGTACACAAGCTATTTATATATATGAATATGAACCAGACATGCCGCCAGACACACTCACAGATACATTTTATAGAGGAGTGGGGTCAGTGTATTGCAACTGTGGTACATGTGGTGTTCAAGTAATGTACCTCCTGCCTCGCACACAGCACAGGTTTTCCTTCTATTGTCATCGTCAAGATTGATAACACCGCTTATTACCGCCAAGCAATTGTCAGCTTTTCCTGGACAAATTATAAAAAGAAACTAAACAAATCCACACACCCTGTTGAAACTGAACAAAATATAGAGTGCAGAAAGCTGGGTTGGAGAAAGAAGGAAAAAAAACATTTGTGCGTTCCAGGTAACTTGTGTTTTCCTCTGTCCATCTGACATGCTTCTATTTTGTCTTCTGCTTTGCTCATTTTCTTTATTTTATACATTTATACAAATGTAATTGATTTTTATGTAATTTTTAACACAGGTTTAAATATATACTTAAAGTATCTATTTTAATGCAACCAGATTCAAATAGTTAAATAGGATGACCCATAACTGCATCAGCGTAGCTCAGTCCAGCATTGATTTAATTATGTAGCTTATTTCTGTCAATCAGAGCATTCAAACACTCATTGTCTTCTGTTACTTGTGCTTTTGCTGTCAGACAGGTTCTGGCTTCATGTCTAGTGAGTCAGGGGTATATTTGAGTAATATGGGTTTTAAAAGTCCCAGTGGTCCCCTAAAGAATTTTTAACCTACTTTTTAACTGTTCCATTGTACAGAAGGGGAGTCCCGAAAGACTAATAATATGTTGTGAAAATGCAAACTTCATGCATTTTCAAAAAGATTTTCTGTGATACTAAGCTCATTGTCAGTGAGACATTTGTGTGTGTGTGTATATATATATATATATATATATATGAAGGTGTGAAGGTATGAAGGTAATTTAATGGTTTTCCTTGATTTTTTTGTTTTATTGTTTTCAACATTGTTTATTGATAGAGAAAATAATAAAATAATTACAGAACAAATATGGAATTATGTTTAAACAAAAATATTTTAAATATCCCGGCATATTATTTTATAATTATTGCATTGTTATTTTATTATATTGTATTGGATAAATGGGAAGGTTTGCGTTAGGAAGGGCATCCAGTGTAAAAACGTGCCAAATCGAACATCATGAATACAGATGATCCACTGTGGTGACCCCTAATGGGAGAAGCCGAAAGTAAGTTTTATATATTTAGTCTTTAAAGTAGCCACTTTTTGCATGTTGCCACATTTGTTGCACACTCTGCATTCTCTCAGTCAGCCTCTTGATCTAGTCACCTGGAACGGTTTTCCACACAATATTAAAGGAGTTCCCAGAGGTGTTAAATACTTGTTGGCTGTTTTTCCTTCCCTCTCTGGTGAAGCTCATCCCAAAATATTTCAGATGCATTTAGATTGGTTGGTTGTGGAGGCCAGGTTATCTGATGCAGCACTCCAACACTCTCCTTCTTCAACAAATAGCTCTTAAATAATAAAGGTGTGTTTGGGGTCATTGTACTGTTGGAAAATAAATGATGGCCCCACTAAGTGCAAATCATGTCACTGCAAAATGCCGTGGTAGCCATGCTGGTTAAGTGTGTCTTCAATTTAGACTAAATCACCAACAGTGTCAGCAGCAAAGCACCCCCACACCATCACACCTCCTCATGCTTCACAGTGGGAACCACACATTCAGGAACTGTCTGTTCACCCACTGTACATCTAACAAAGCGATTAGAACCAAAAGTCAGATTTGGTCTGATGGTCAGATTTGAACACTTGATAAGGAACGCTGAACTGAAAACCATTCCAGGTTGTGCACCTTGTGAATCTGATGAGAAAATGCCAAGAGTTTGCCAAGCTGTCATAGAAGCTAAATGTAGCTTCTTTGGATGATCTTAAAAACATTTTCTGGGTTATTTAACACTTTTTTGTTACTACATAATTTCATAGTTGTTCTTTCATAGTTTGGATGTCCTAAGCATTAATGTACAATGTAGAAAATAATAACAATAAAGAAAAAACCCTGAAGGAGAAGGTGTGTCCAAACTTTTTTCATGACTTTGGGATATAACTGGAAAAGTGAATAACATGAAAAAGTAATGCTATGATAGTGCTTCATTTCTAAGCCAGTATGCTATATATACAAAGTCACTGTTTCTTGTAAAGAGTCATTTCATATGTTCTTATATTTCTTCATTGCTTATATTTATTTCTGACTGTATATTTGTGCCCTTTTTCGAACACAAACTGCACTGCAAAAACACAACCCCTTACCCCTGAGCAGGAAAAAAGAGACATCAGGGGAGTGTTTAGAGCCCTTTCACCCCCTAGGGATACACATTCCTTTCCATTAACCGATCCGTATCCACTTCCTGTGGGAGTTGGTCCTGGACTTGGAGCTGGGGCTCTCCAGAACAGGAAGTAATCCAGAGAGCAGGGGAATTCATCACTCAGGGCCTCTAAGCAAGTCTGACCGTGATATCTCACTCGAGCATGTTTGTACATGAGCTTTCTACTACAGTCACCACTTTTACTGAGTACAAACATGACAGAAGAGGTAATAGAAATGAAACAATGAATCATTGTGTGAAAACAGATTGGATGAGCTTCAGGTACAACAGACTGTACCAGTGATATTGAGGCTACAATTTTCCAGAAGTTTGCATCCTATATAAAATTGGCGTGCAAAGCCCATCTCTTTGCCCCTCCAGCGATGACAACATGGCTGCCTCGTTTCTGTTTACATGGACGTTGCTAAGACCCTGGTGGTCATAGGGCATTTCCTCTGGTGACATCAGTGTTGGTCTGCTGGCTCCACACCCTGCCCTCCTGCCTGAAGTTTCCACATTATTTCTGCCATTTATCTATTGTCACCTGAACCAAGGCTTCACACTCTTTGTTCAGAGCCCTCGTTTGGTCTATGAGGCCTATTCTTCTTGTCGCTGACTCACAATAACTTTTTATTAATAGTCATGTTTATTATTGGACTTTGTATAGAACAAAGAAAAGCCGCATGCTAAAACACCCTATGTTCAGACCAGACCATTGCATCTCACTGTTCCAGGCCCTGAGAAATCTTTCTCGCCTCAGATTCTCAGGCTGCTAAAATAGAGGTCATTCACCTAATAAGTATGGAGAGTAAAACAAACGTGTCTGTTTACACAGCCTACATAATTTGAAACCGACATTAAGCAGCAAGGCGCCTCACAGAGAAAAAGTGTCTAAACAAATCAGGTGGAAGTGTGAAAACAAGCTGCCATGTTGTGACTGGAGCTGGTTTGGCTTTCTCTACTTTCGAGGAGCAATCTGCCTTCACAGGGAATCATGAGTGATCGACATCTCCCGCCTCACAACTACAAATGACTGTCACGGTATTCTGGCTATTTTCTCAGAAATGTAGGAGAAAGAAGCATGAAAAAAGTGGAGCAGAGCAGGCCACAAGTTGCATATGTAGAATAAAAATAAAATGAAAAAAGGTTGAGTAAAGATTGAGAGCCAATTTAGTAAAGATTTTGCATTTGTAACCGTGGGCTTTTTATGTTGGTTTTGCGATGTTGTAAATCAGCTTGCTGTTTTCTATTGGTGGTTGAGTTTGCATTACTTTCCCTTTTCTCTCTATTTTGGTGGTTGTGGAGAGAGGAAAGGCTTAACCCACAGCTCATTAGCTGAGCATAAATTCTATGTTGTTGCACGGTAATTTAGCCAATTAGCATCTTACTGTTGGATGGCACCTAAATTATAGTGCAGCAAACATGACTAAAAATCAGGCTTATAATTTATGTCTTCTCATTTGCAGTCTAAAAAAAAAAAAAAAAGTCTTGGCATCTTATGGAAACATGCATGACTGTGGCTGCAGAAAAACACTTAAAGAGCCATTAAACATAGGGTGTATTGATAAAGACAATGTATAATCTACCACAGAAATAAAAAAAAAAGCAGAACTAACAATTCACACTCAGTTAACAGATTTTTACTGATCATTGAAGAAGGAATTTGTAATGATGGTAATACCACAGCAGTGCTATCATTCCTGTGAAAACAGAAATAAAGGCTCAGAATGACAGCAGCGAATGATATGTGCTAAACACTTGATGGACGGAAATTGCTTCATCTCCAATTGACCGTGTGACATCAGCAACGTGAGACTTGTGTCAGTAACGTGGGGCTAATGGCAGCGTAAGCTATGGTGCCTGACTGAGCAATCTATTAGTACCTAATCACCCCTCCCCCTTCATCAGTACCTCCATGAGAGGCAGTTTATCCTGGCCCATTGCACCATGTGTGAAAAAGAGATCAGTTTGTGGGAGCTGGTCATAAACAGCTCCCAACTCTTTCTCCCCCCCACCCCACTTCTCACACAAAAACATGATTAAAATGGATTTTGATGGATTTTTTTTTTTTTGGAAGGATCTTAGTGAACTTAATTTTAAGAGGAGAATATGGTAAGACACAGCTATTGATTATTATAAGTAACCATGTGTGTAAACTCTGTAGTAAAGCAGTGGTCTCTAACTATCATTTTCACATTAAGGACAAGAAACATCTGTCTTATTACTTTCAAAGAAAACAGAATGCACACGACAGATAACATGCCTGCATGTTTTTAACATTTTTACACTTGTATCAAACTTCTATTTCTTAGCATTCAAGAAACCCTTCAACGGCGAAATTCAGAGCAATAATATTGATAAGATCAGCCCAGCAATATTACTATTACATAAATTCTTAGAGCTATAAGAAAAGGGTAACTGCAGTGTGTGTGGAATAAACATACCATTCGCTTGAGGCCATCAGGAAAGATGGATAGCTCCACTTCCTCATATTATCTCATAGGTCTCTGACATTTGTCAGCAAGGGAAATGTAGCCATTTCCTCAGATAGGCTGAGATGCACATGTGTGCTTGCGGAGGCCTTTGAACTGCATAATTGTTTTGATCTGATCTTCATACTCGACTCATATTCAATATTTCGACATTAGAGGAAGCTTACTGAGCCAAACAAAGCAGCAGCTGACACAGCAAATGTCAATTTATTAAACGTTCTTGTTTTAATTCTACACGTTAATATGTTTATTTTATGTAAATCTGACAGTGGTGTAACAATTTCAGCGAATAATTTTAATACCTTGACCTGAATTAATACCTAGACACTATGCTTAACTTCAGTAGGGTTTACCAAACAAATTCAGACCTAATAATCTTTTAGCAATCTACTAATCTCTACCAGCATTAATACACTTTTACCCATGCCAACTTGGTTAGGTCAGTCCATAATGAGTTTTTTTTTTTGGTCTCTTACATACTTCTTTGCTCACTTTCAGCATATTTTTCATGCCTTCTTCCCAAGCCTATTAAAGGAGGAGGGGAAGGTAGCTCACCCTAGGCATTGAACAATTATTGAAATGGGACCCAGGTGGCCTTCCACTGGTCTTACCACTTGAGTGCAACTTGACGGCTAATCGATTAGCACTCGCATAAAAGTAGCACTGCAACCCCTGACCCCTTAGCTAAGCTCCCTGTTTGACAGCTGACACCGTGAGTGCTTTATTTAACTGAATTAGAAAATTGCTGCTTTTCTTTCTCTCTTTTTCTAGTTTGCCATAAGCAGAAGAATCCTTAAGATGAAGAGTGGACTTTTTCAAGCAGGGAGAAAAGCAAGAGCCTGTGGCATGTAGTTTCAATCGATAAGAAGCACTTTATGTTGCCAAGCTGCATGTCTCTCCTGAAGTATTTAAACTGGAAATTTCCTTAGAGAAAGATGTTGGGTTTTGATCTCAAAGCCTCACACTGAGGCCAGACTGAATAGACGAAAGGCACCAAAAACAAGTGCATCAAAATGCCTTTTCATCCTAAACAGTGTCAAGATACAGAGCATAAAAGACCAGTAATAAGAGCTATAAATCTGATAAAGAAACCCAGTAAAAAAAAACAATAGTTCTATTTCTTACAACCTAGTTTTGTGGATGTAGATTATGTCACGTCACTTCTCTATAAATAGGCTACTGTAAATAAATATGGACTATGATGTAATAAACAATTTTAACTCTTAGCTTTTATGTTAAAAACTATGAAATCTGCCTCAGACAATATAATACCATGGTCAATTTTATACCATCATACCATGTGCAATATCAGATTTTATCTTATCTTATCTTATCTTATCTTATCTTATCTTATCTTATCTTACCTTATCACAGGTCTCACCACACCACATACGTAAATATACAAACTGATTATCATTATACAGGTAAATGTATTCACATGTTCCAGGCATCTCACAACAGCACCAAAAAAATAATACATTTGCAGAGGGGGACATTTCTACCAAAAACATTGAATGTGAAATCTGACCCTATATTATAGAAAATATCAATGCATTAAGCCACAGCTATGCACTCATTTTTAAGACAATGACAGCTGATTTAAATAGATAACACTGCAGCATTTCTAATCACATAATACTTTCACCCCAGTATTTCTACAAATATGCTGCTTTATTCCACATTAAATCCTTTATAGATATAAAGCCTTTACAAACATGCCAACAATAAATAACATCACACAGCAAATCCACAGTCTTGTGGGTTTTTTTTTTTTTTCCTGTTCATTTTGTAATATAAGGCCCTTAAACCTTAATCATACACACTGATTTGTATAAACACCTTTGAGATGTTGCTGGTTTACTGCTCTGTCATTCAGATAAAGTGATGGAAGTGCGGAAAAAAAGGAAGAAGGAAGTGAAAACTGACGACGTGTGTTGTCACACTCACTGCAGCAAAGTGACAGAAATAACAAAGCGTTGATGCCAGCACTCAATGCTGCCATCATCACACCCACTGATTACCCGGTGACAGATTCAACTCTTATTAACATGTTTAATTAGGGGTAGAATACTGCCAATATTATATAGATTTTGTGTGAATAAGCATTATATATTCCGAACCTTAAATCAATCGTTCTCAGCTTTTGAGATTCAAGATAAGACACATTAGTAGTTAGGGGTGCTAACATGAAATTTGTTTGTTTTGGATCAGCCTTGAGTGTTCTTTCAGATGACTAATTATGTTTCTAGCAGATTCTGTGCCAAAATGTAAACTGTGACAAAATCAAAGATCCAAACAACAGAAAACTCCTATTGGCACAGCCAGGTATCAACATGTGCTGCATGAAAAAGAAGCAGGGAAAGCTTTCATAGATAATGCCATGTTAATTTGCATTCATGCTCTCAGAATTTCATGATTAGTGAAATAATGACAACTAACAGGCATTTTTTAAATATCTATCATCCAGTTTCTATTTAGAAACTGAGATGTCATAACATCTTTTTTGGAGGGATAAATCCATTTTTGCATTGTTAATAAGCTTTCCATTTTGTGTTTCCAAAATATACCCTGCTACTTTTGTCCCCTGTGTAATCCACTCGAGAGATTTATGCCGGTGTTCAGAAGAGTCTAGTGCAGGCCAGACCAGGATGTATTTGTTGTTTTTTTGGGACGTGTGCTGAAGGTTGACCAGGACACTGAATAAAGCCATCGATCTGTGCAGCTGGTGAGCTGAAATAACAATGGCGGGCTCGGCAGGGACTCTGGCCCAGTCTTCCTAGTGTGCTGCAGAAGGGAAATCACCTCTCAAACCCCCCTCTGCTCCTGATCTCAAAGCAGACATGTAGGACAGGAAAAGTCCACTGATCTACACAAAAGGGAACATCGGCACTGTGAGACCGCCAGACGTATGACATCAACCTCCATCATCCTCACAAAAGGAGGATGCTAAAGTTGGTCCAAATTAAAATGAGACTGAACAGGCATTTTGTTTTAAGAGTGAACTTGGCATTGCATTTGTTTATCTTTATTGAGTTAAGAAGGAAGAGCATTGGTTGAAATATCTTTAGTGTGTCCTGGGGGTGACAGAACGTAAGAAGATCATGAACAAAGAATTAAATATGAAACAAAAAACGCAGTTTACCCTCTGTCACATGACCACAATCTCTCTACATACACACATCCCTTCAGAAAGCTATTTACTTTTTCCTTCAGTCAGGACAGAGAAGTGCCTGAGAACATTAAGTTGTGGTAAAGGACACAAAGATGCTGGCATTGAAAAAGAAGGGCACCTTGTGCCACTCTGCATCCTGGCAAGGTTCTCATGATCCCAAAATATACTCCAAATAGCATGGCTGAGTGAGTTGCACCACACTCTCTCTATTCATTTTGGTTTGCTGTGGCTTGGGTGGCAATGCCTTAACAACAGTGTCCAAACAACACAAAAGAAAAACAAAAGAATGAAAAAAGAAAGAGGGTTCACTGCTGAGCCCTTAAAGCCGTCCCCATGGCTTGGCACCAATTTTTTCTCAATATAGAATATTGGCAATGCAGAGCTAAACATGTATGTATACAAGAACTAATCTTCTATTGCCAAGTTGTTTAGGAAGACAAGTGTGAGTGCTACAAACTGACTAATAAATAGGCATTGAGAAGTTTTTAAATTTAAGTCATTTGTTCACACAGACAGGTTTGTATGATGTACAGTGTGAGTGAAAAAATAATCAGGAGACACAGCGTTGACTGTTGTTACCCTTTTGGCAAGCTACTATGTTAAAACAGAAACTTACTGTATATTTTCACTGCTGAAGAGGGATCATAGTAGTGTAAAAATTTGTATAAGTCTATAACTGCTTGAAGAATACCACGATCAATGAGTTTAAGAGCCCAAAACTTTGTGACTTGCTGGAGTAAATAAAGAGGTGCAAACCCTCCTCTAAATAGAGGTCTACCTAAGTGGCCCAGACAGACAGCTACAGGGAGGTGGTACCATTATAAAGCAGCAGCTCGTTAAAAAACATGCATCAGCTCAACACTGCTCAGCAATGCACACTTAAAAGGCTTACTCGACTCTGCAGAGATTCAGATTTAACACAACTTAGACATCAATCACATGGCACACTTCTAAACTCTGCTAAGAGATGGATAACACAATTCACAGCTCCAGATATGTGCAATAAACAAAATGGCACCTGCTGTAAAGAATCTAAATCTAATAAATAAATAATAAATAATCTACTGTGATAGAAAATTACAAAAGGGCAGTAGTAATAGAATAGATTTAGTATCAGGTGATGGAATGAACCCTCTGGCTATATGAGCAGTCACTGGCTATCGTCAAAAGAAAACTGAAAACCTACCAACCATTTAAATGAGCACTAACTTATATGTTTAAATATCTCCTCTTTTGTGTCTTATGCTGTACTAACTTCTCCCTACCACTACCATTAGAACTACTTCATGTTATTCCTAAACCCTGACCTATTTCTACTAGCATTAAGATAATTCTCTGCTGAAGACTACAAACCACTTTTAAGAGTGTCTGCTATTTGTTGTACATGCATAAGGCTTGTAATACCTTGTGGTATATTTATTTAAACTAACCTTTGTATGAGTGTAGAGTTCAGAATAATAATTCTGCTGTTCCACAAGCTTTCCTGGAAAATGCCGGAAGTGTGATCACAGCCGTCCATTAAATTGGACAAGCTTTGTGTTTTTATTTGGGCACCTCACCCACTTTTGTTTCCCACCTTCCCACACACCAAGACAGATGTCTTTAGAACTCATAAGTGCAGCAAAGAGCGCTGATGTGCTGCACAACATAGCACATGACAACTGGCTTCATATGTACACAGTGGCCTGCGAGACCAAAACGTATAGACCGAACCAATGACGCAACAGCACCTCAGAAAATGCAACAACAAAGGGAAAAAAAACACAACCGCAAATTAAGAAACGCATCAACATTAACTCTAATAAAGAAACAGTGACTGCTTACTAAACATCACTGCTAGTTTCTGGCTGCAGCACGTGTGGGTCTGAAAGACCGCAGGAAATTGAGAGCTGGAGGATGTTTGCAATAAGACAGAAAATACAAGCCTAATTAAATCATGATTTTACTCATGCTTATTTTGATCAAGAGCATTCGTATGATGTTACTATAAATATGCTGTCAGTTTGGCACAACATTAATATAAGTATGCAAACATTCAGAAGAAATTAATTACTGCTCACTATAATAACATTCATAAATATCTTCACAATAAAAAAATAGCTTGGTATATTAAATAAAAGAGCAAAAATGCAGTTTTAAAATTGTCCTCATTATAGGCATACACTGTGCCAAGTCAATAATGTCTTGATTTTGTTTTGTTAATGTGTTTTGCAGTCACGGGCTAACTAAAAAATCACTAACGCATTTATTTATACAAGTCGGGTTTAACAGTCAACATTTATGAGTGGTATAGGTCTACAGTTGCTTATACTGAGCCAGCATGACTATAACTTATGAGGTGGTAAAGCTGGCATTTTTAGTTTTAAACACTTTTTGTTAAAAGAATTCACAAGAAACTAAGGTCCAGCAGTGTAACTGGCAAGTCTGAAAACAGCCAAACATTCAGACTGTCAATCATCACTCCTCGCAGCTCTCCAGGGGATTTCCTCCACAGCATCGGCCTGGCTTGAGAAAAGAAAAACAAAGAGAGGCAGAAGGAAAGCAAAGAGAATTTCAGGTCTACATCAGACTGTTCTTGCTTGAGGCACTAGTTCTAAAGCAGCTCTCTCCTTTTCTCTCTTTCTCTCTTATAAACACACACAAATGCAAACACGAAACCACCTCCATGCGACCTTCTTCACTAAGTCCCTTAGACACGAATGCAAGAATCTACATGTAAACCTAAAAGCATACTGGCCCATGGACCCAAGGACAAGGATAAAAGTAATGGCATCTCATCTATTTATTTCAAGGATAAAAGTAATGGCATCTCATCTATTTATTTCCAGCAGAGTGGTTTGTTTCTGGTTGCAGGACTGAAATTCTCTGGACCTTCATTATGCAGTGTCTGTCTGGTAAAAGTGCACAGATCAGTTATAGCCCAGAGTAAATCCAAAAGCATGGTGTAAGACTCTATCAAGCCAAACATTTTATCTCCAGACATCTCCAAAAACCTTTGTTCTGTCATCTCAGTTTCTTTCTAGTATGGGAGGGAAGTCACACAGTATGGGAAGAAATAGCATATTAAAATCAAAACATTACTGCCTTGTAGACCTCTGGATGGGAGCAGATTCAACCAAATTCAGCACCTCAAAATGCCTTGATAAGGGAAAAGCACTGTGTCTGTATGCACATGGAGAGCGAAGAAATTATACTAAGGAAAAAAAATCAACAGTATGTTTGCCACTTACTGTCCTAAAGAAATTACCAACGCACAAGCTCACATACACACTCTGCCTTCCAGAGGCAAATTATAAGCACTTATTACATAAGAAGGAGACGTAGCCATGGCTGACTCTGTCTATTGACAGAAAGGACATGGTCAAATTTCTCAGCCAACCGAGTCAGTTTTCTTTTTAACGACATAAGCTAATGAAAACGGGCTCGGTCAGCGGTTAGGTGGTGATTTTGGGAAGGGGTGCACACACAGTGGCCTATTCATGGCTAGAACTACTCGGAGGTCAGGTGGCAGAGGGGTTGCTGTGCCAGTGAGAAGCTAATGGCCCTAAGAGTGAGTGCAGCTCTGTGAGGAGCTCAAACCACATTTCTATCATCCAGCAAGAGCCTACTTTGCTAAAACATCATGGAACAGTCTTAGGTCACTAAAGTAAGAGCTGCAAGGAACGACAAAAAGCTTGGACTTTACTGAGAACCTAAAAAAAAAGAAATTTTTTTAAATAGTGCACACTGTAGATGTTGTCATTAACATTCTCTCCAGACTACATTCTTGCAAAAAAGTGCTGAAAAAATTTTCTTTAAAGAAGTAATTAAAAAAGTAATAACATCAAATAAAATTTATGTATCCTTATGGATTTTGTTTGTTGGTTGTAAAGAGAACATCTCCATCATAAATGCTACCATTATTTTTAAGAAAAGTATTCTGTTTCCTGTAGGAACAACAAAATAAAGTTAAAAAATGATTTTTCGGTCCCTTCTGAAGAAACATTTCTACTACCTTTATTTTTGAACTGCCTTTGAGACCCTGGTCTATTTTTTATTTTCCTAGCATGTACAAAGAAAATTTCCAAATGAGTCCATATACTGTAGGTTTGCATCAAAAAGTACTCAATGGCCAATAAGCATAAAAAATACAATGCTAGCTGCATTGAAGGTGCCACAGAGCACACACATGTCCTGGGTCAGACATTTGACAGATGGGTAATATGGTAGTCCATCAGTCCTCCTACCAGCACACCCTCCCTCTTTCCTCTTTCAAAAAGCTGACTAATGAAACCTGAGGGTTCTGTAATGGAGACTCAGGAGCACATCTGTGTATGACGTACCCTAGGGCAAGGTGCTTTCCCCCTTTGCCATTTCTCAAACTTGTGCTTTGTAAACCCTAAAGAGCCTGTGCCCTGAAGAGGATGTGTGTCTGCCACCTCTTTAAACACAGCCTAAGGGCACTGTGTTCTGGCCTGTCAACTGTGCAGGGCTTGATGATAATGGCGGTGCAAAATCGCTAAGCTTTCTAGATTTGATGGCTTGATGAATCTGAGGATTGAATAAATATAATGTTTTCTGTATTCACATTACACAAATAATTGTTTCTTGCTAATAACAGTCGAATTTGGTGTTTAGCAATCTGCTAAAAATAATATGCTACACCAGTTTATCTGTTTATAGAGCATTAAGCTTGGTGAGTTCTGTGAGGGATATTTTTTAAACCAAATTAGCATCCAGTGTAAATGTTGGCTTTTTAATGGTAAGAAGGTAGAGCTAGGGATCCTAAATGAGCTAAATGAATAAAACATCCTCATTTCTCCTGTATCTATTTCTCCCTATTTCTCACTTTTTCCCTCTCTCCCTCCCCCTCTTTCCCTGACACAAAGTCAATGTCATGAATAATTCACTGGCCTTGCTCTGTCTCTTAGAGCCATGGGTGACCTTTCCCCGCAGGAAGTAGATTCAAAACACAACAATGGGCCTCCCAACACAGGGGGATCCTGGCTAACGGGACACTAAAAACACAACCGGGGATACAGAAATCTCCAGGATCCCATATATTATGCACTTATGAATTATTCAATTATGGAGTCCAAAAGTGAATAAACATAGTCCACATGCTAGAGATCCACAGAGTGAGAGGCTAAGGCTATAATCAGTGCTAATGTTGAACTAAGCAAACTAACCTCGGTCACTCTACACAGTCACTGGTTATTGTTCCCAGTCTGTACAATCTCCCCAAATAAACAATAGAGAATTTAGAAAAATAACAATAGCAGCATTTAAGCTAATTATCTAAGTATGCTCTAAAATCAATAGACACCAAAGTCACAATAAATATTTAATTGAATAAGATTTTATGCTATCCCAAATTAATCTATCTTATTTTATATTTCAGAGAAATTCAGTGAAGGGTGACATTCCACACTGCTTCCCCCTATAAATTTTCAGTTCATGTTTCTCTAGTTATCAATGCTACCCCTAATCGACATTATACAGTTAACGTGGTTGATACTCATCTGCTAATAGAACTACATTGTTATTATTATTATTATTATTATTATTATTATTATTATTATTATTATTATTATTATTATTATTATTATAAAACAGAAAACAGATTGTTTTAAAAACAGCAATGTTTTTGCATTCTTATGCACCTGTGAAAGAGAACACAAATCAGGAAGTAACATACTTTAGGAGGGGTCCTTCCTGTCTACCATTCTAAGCCTGGGTCAAAAAATTTCATTCAGCAGGAAACATTGATCATCAGGCCCATGCAATATTTTTAAACAATGATTTACAGTTGAAGTTAAAACAGTGAAATTATTTAGCAGTGTATTTAGTAGCAATAATAGACAAGTTAATGGATATACTCCACCAAGAAAGAATTACACATTTGTGTGTGTGTGTGTGTGTTGTGTGTGTGTGTGTGTGTGTGTGTGTGTGTGTGTGTGTGTGTGTGTGTGTGTGTGTGTGTGTGTGTGTGTGTGTGTGTGTGTGTGTGTTTCTGTGTAGTTATATGACATAGATATATGATAAGTTTATACTCTCAGCTAGTCTAAGACAGAAAGGCCTGAGCTGCTCTCCATCTGGCTGTCTTTACACTTCTGTGTGTGACTCTGGATTTGGAGGAGATATAAAGAGGAATGAACACATGACCTCTCTTCGTCTTAAAATTTCACTCAGATGTCAATTAACAACATGGACAGCTGGACCATAATTATAGTTAAATCCTGTGCAATGGCCAACTTTGACTACTGTTCCACGAATGAATGACGGAAATCTAAAACAGTAATAATTCAAATATGAACCATAAAAGGTGATTGACATTTTATGAGTCCTTGATTGACAGGCTTCAGCACACACACACACACACACACACACACACACACACACACACACACACACACACACACACACACATATACATAGTGTCAACCCTATTATTGGTCTTATCTCCAGCATGGGGGTAAAGGGTGCTTCCTTCCTCCCCACATGCTGCTCCCCCTGTACTGACAGGACACACACCAGCAGTTCCACTGCCTGTAGCAACACAAGCACCCACCCACACAAACACACCCACACAACCACACACACCAGACTTCAGAGTTGTATGCTAGATAGCCCTCAGGGCCAATTCCATCTTGGAGGAGGAGCAAAATGTGACATCCCCAGCAGTGATTGAGAGAGAGAGAGAGAGAGAGAGAGAGAGAGAGAGAGGGGGGGGGGGGACAAATAAACAGAGAGGCAGTCAGAGCGATTGATAGAGAGGCAAAGCAATGCACAAAGGCACACCAAAAGAATGAAACTGAAACTGAGCAGTAAAAATGAAAAAACTGTGAGACTGACTGACAGTAAGGCAAGCAAGAGAGCAGGAGTGAGTGAAAGAGAGAGAAAGAGAGAGAGAGAGAGAGACAGAGAGAGAGAGAGAGAGAGAGAGACAGAGAGAGAGAGAGAGAGAGAGAGAGAGAGAGAGAGAGAGAGAGAGAGAGAGAGAGAGAGAGAGAGAGAGAGAGTGAAAAAAGTCAGACTCTCTCCCACACTGCGCAATGCATCTTGCTCTTTTGTGGTCAACCAGGCGCATGATGGGATTATGGCCTGGGTGAACTGCATATCGTTAACCTTATATTAACAGGAGAGGCAGAGGTTGATGGCATGTTATTAACCGCTTCGCATGTTGGGATTAAGTAGGCCACACGCAGCCTCTTACAAAAGAGTGGCACTGTGAAAAGGGGAAGATATTCTGCATGCTGCTGTGGAAATATGCCAGAGATTGTTTTGAATTCCATCCCTTCATTCATCCTTCTCTCTTTCTTAATTTGTGTAAATAATCTATACACTATCCTCCCCTACATTCTGACTGGTCCATGCTTCTTCATCAATGTTTCCCAATGTTTAAATTTCTCTTTTTCTCTCTTTGTGCTTCTGTTCTCTGTAATTGGCTCACAATAACCCCCCAAGCTGTCCAGGATCATGTTAACAATGGCTAGATTAGCTTAATAAGAAACAATGTGGAGTGGCCATGTGTTAGGGAATGGATACTGCTAATATACTGATTCATGCCTTTCGGATCATTTCAGTAACATGCGCAAAGTATATTCTGACATCTCTGATGCTTGTTTTCTTTGCTAATATTTTGATCATATTAAAGTCTAGCACAAAGTGACAATTGGCAATAGAATAAATGTAATGAATTAGATTATTTGCTGGGTGATTTTGCTTGTTTACTCTCTAATTCCACAAAACATGCACTCACCTTGAATAAATATCATATTTATAGATCTTTTTATTAATTTTTTTTTCAATAGAAAATAATAACATTAATTAGCCTTCCCACCCACAAGCAAACTCTCCTTTCAACATTTGACGTACCATCTGAGGAGGGTAGGGAAAACATTCTGTTGGGTAGTGTGCAAGTCCAGATGTTGGGCTATTTAAAATATAAAAGAGCAACAGGAAGTCCCACGGTACCACGGGAACCCTCACATTCTGGGGCGGTCCCATTGCACACTTGGGTCGCAGCATCAGCTGCCCACATCCGAAGAGTCTAAGAAATCCCACAGAGGATAGTGCTTCAAGATCCGAAACGCAGACCAAACAAAAGCTTTCTCTGAATTCCTGCCTCAGTGATGCATTCACCACCAGTTTTTTTTTGTAGAATCTCTATGGGCTATGTTAATTCACATTGTGGCAGGCAAAAGACAAAGAGGAGATTCAGTATCCATGTTATGCTTGAAACATTTTATGCAGATTAGCTAATGCAGATTTCAAATTTGCTAGCACACATGCTACCTAGTCCATTATTATTTTTCAATTATAATAAAACACACTCAATGAGACACATCTAGCTCAAAGAAGAGGAAATTAAGCAAAAAGCATAAAATTGTAATGATCTGATTTTTGTCAAAACACAAGCACACAACTGTTTTGGTAGATTTTACATCATACTATCACTAAATGGTTACATTAGATAAGAATTTACACCTACTAGAGAGCACAAATTTCTATTATAAATCTATTATTTAGATATGAAGTAGGAAATTTCACATGCCCACATACAAGCACACCCAGACACTTTCTCACACCCATTCCAGACCGAAAGATCTCAGGTCTCAGAAAGAACAAGCATCCTGTTAACTGAGATGCCTGAAAGTAGCTGCTAAGAACACAATGACAAAACGAAAGATGTCACTGACCTATTTCCTTTTAAAAACTCAAATATATCTTAAACATTACTCAGGTCTTTTTAAACCTGTTTAGACTCAAAGCTGTTCTGATGATTTAAGACACCTGACACAAACAGTTATGTTTGTTTAATGTGGCTTGTGTGTATGAATTGTATGTTTAGGATGATTGCAAATATACCATAATTTCTGCTCTGTTACTGGCTGACTGGGTGAATAGAAATACAAATAACCACATACATACACACACTCTCACAGGACAAAACTGAACATGCTAACTTCTATTTGTGTATTTCACTGGCAAAGAAATGCCCCGCAAGAAACATTGTCTAAAATATAATCAATTATATAATCATTGGTTTTATATTGCACTGATTTGAAGTGTACCTTCGACCTGCATTCATTGCTATATCCCTTTGACAGGTTTTATAGGGATTCCTAAATGCTGCTTAGGATTTCATTAAGTTATATTGTACAAAATTGCTTTTATAAATCCTCATTAACACTAAGCACATATTGAGCAACAAAAACTGTTTTCAGCCTCCAATTCTATATTAAAAGGTAAGAGAAAAACAACAAAGATAAAATACAACTAAGCCATAGAAAGAAAATATAATGGAATCATGAGATAGAACCATCACCTGGAACGATCACCTGAATAGTTCCATTTCAAAATAGAAATTCTGGGCTTAATCAGTTCAATGGTGCTGTTACTTTCTTGAATAGCATATACAATTTTGTTTTAAAATTGAATATGGAAGGTGCCCTTCCAGATTAATCCCTGATGACATACATCAGGTACAGATCCTTCTACATCACTGAGTGGAAGATGCTCTCTAGAATAGAACTAAAAGTTGTGGCACATAAGAGTAAATTCCCCCAGAGCCTGGATAATTGCTTCCACATTGCTTAAGATCACCTTCTGCAATACCCACCTCAACCGAACCCAAGGCACCTAATGTTCTTTCACATTGTGTACAAATGCTAAATACAAACAAAACACAAATGCCAATAAAGAGACCGTGTGTCTAATAGCTCAACAGTAGTTTTTAACAAAGATAATTGAATGCACAAACATTAGTGCAAACAGTTTCTAAAACAGTAATAACAGTGATATAGATATAGGAGTATTTAGAGAGATAGATGCAAAGTGGCAGAGATTAGAGCTGTATTCGTATACACTGGAAAAAGAAATTGCAGGAGAGAGAGAAAATGAGGGTGAGTAACAATGCCTGAGGCCTTTTGGATGCTATTGTTTCAGAGGCTATTGTCCATGTGGATTTTATTAAGAAGGACGAAAGAAATAAGAATTACACCCCTGCCAGGTTTCTGGATTTGGAAGCATGACATAGATACAAACCAAATACTTATTTGAAGTATTCCCTTCTTGGATCAAGATTTTGTGGTGGTAATGGGTTTGTGTACATTGGTAAATGTAACCAGTAGCTTAATGTTCCCATTTGGTCCACACTTGGTGAACAGATATAAGAGGTGAGATCAGACAAAAAGCAATTCCCATTATAGATATAAAAAAGTCCCATGTGTACACTGCCCAGATTAGTGTTACTGAGACCAACCCTGGAGTGATGCCTGGGGTGGTGTCCAAGAGAAAAGTATTTGCTGTCCAGGCCACCCACATAATCCAGTTTTATCTAGTAACAAAATTGTAAAGTAAAGTTATTTCAGGATCACTACTGCAAGGTGAATATTAACTAATGAAATTAACTGAGGACCTCTGGAAAGGACTCTTTCACACCAAGGTTAAAGACAATTACAAACTACATGATCCTGTGGGCAGAAGGCTGTTTGTACATTTTATGGCTGATGCCCCGAGGAATAGCTGTGCTGAAGAAAGCCATCACGTTCATAAAAAAAAAATTATTTCCACATTTTAGTGTTAAGATGAAATTGAAATGGCTGTGATGAAAATTAACACCTTTAACTCAGAGGACAGAATTCTCTATTTGAGAATTAAAAATCTTTGCCCTTGGTATAGAGGTTTGCTAATCTTATTCATGAATAATGGTAAAGTATATTCACAATAACTCTATACTGGTGAAAAAGAGATCAGATACATGTTTTGTTTAGCTAACAGCCTTAGAGACTCTTATGGCTATAGCTGGGTTTAGCAGCGGTAGAAATGAGGTTCTGCTGCACGTTTTATTTTTTGTGATAGGTGATATAAGATTCCAAATCCAGAAAAGTAGCTGTTGTTCTTCAAACAAAGTGTCTGAGCTGGTTTGAAAGTCAGTG
>NC_139589.1:15113668-15136168 GCF_946808225.1 Silurus aristotelis
CGGATTTGAACTCCGGGCAGCCTTCATTCTCCTCCACTTGCCATTTCTGCAGCACTCCTTACTCAAATTTTACTGTCTATATGTATGTTCACGCGAAACTGTTTGAGCCGAAACTGAGCACGGGGCTAGATTGCGCATGCGTCGAACTGTGCGACGCACACACGAACCGAACCGAGACAAGCGAACGGTTTGGGTGTTTTTCCATGTACCGTGCCACCCCTAAAATAAATAATAATTATATATATATATATATATATATATATATATATATATATATATATATATATATATATATATATATATATATATTTATATTTATATATTTATTAATTACACACAGTACAGACCAAAAGTTTGGACACACCTTGTCATTCAAAGAGTTTTCTTTATTTTCATGACTATGAAAATTGTAGAGTCACACTGAAGGCATCAAGGGCTATTTGACCAAAAAGGAGAGTGATGGGGTGCTGCGCCAGATGACCTGGCCTCCACAGTCACCGGACCTGAACCCAATCGAGATGGTTTAGGGGTGAGCTGGACCGCAGAGTGAAGGCAAAAGGGCCAACAAGTGCCAAGCATCTCTCGGGGAACTCCTTCAAAACTGTTGGAAGACCATTTCAGGTGACTACTGCTTTGCACACTCTTGGCATTCTCTTGATGAGCTTCAAGAGGTAATCAAAGCAAAAGGTGGCTACTTTGAAGAACCTAGAATGACATTTTTCAGTTATTTCACACTTTTTTGTTATGTATATAATTCCATATATAATTCCACGTGTTAATTCATAGTTTTGATGCATTCATTGTGAATCTACAATTTTCATAGTCATGAAAATAAAGAAAACTCTTTGAATGAGAAGGTGTGTCCAAACTTTTGGTCTGTACTGTGTGTGTGTGTGTATATATATATATAAATAAATAAATGTGTGCATGCACATTAAATCATTAAAAAGTGAAAGTAAAAAGGCCTCTGCCTCATCTTTTCCTCTTTGACCAAAAAGTTCTCCATACTGGTATCAAGCAGGCTCGCCAGCTGCTGCCCATGTCTCCCTCAAAAAGATGCACAGGTGGTCCAGCTGGCCAAAGACAATCTGAAGACATATGGGGGCAGTTAAGCTCTCTACATTGTTTTGTCTCTCTTCTTTTCCCCGCTCTACCCACGCAGCCACAGGCTCTTCTTCCTCACCACCTTCTATCTAGCCTTTCTTTGTCTGTGTTCTCTCACCCACATTTGGATGATCCCAACATCATAGGGGCTGCTGATGCACAGAGCCCAGGCATTTCATGGACCACTGCCTGGAAATGAAGGTGGTTTCAGTGGTTGGCTCCCTGATGTGCAAAAGATCAAACCCATTCAAGCCAGGCTGCACCTAATACATCCAAGGGCATACATACCATGGTCAGATCCCCTCATGATCCCAGACCCCCGAGAACTACCATGCAACTTCATGAGGCCAGACCCTGAGAACTGTCAAGCAACAAAAACTTTCTAATCTAAGGAGAGGCTCTCTTTAATCTGATCCTCAGATCATGGATCAGGTCATAGAAAGATGACTTAGAAGTTCCCGGAACTCAAGCTACTATACTTGCATAATGTAATAATTACATTTTAGGAATGTATGCATTTTACCTTCACATGTTTGGTATCATTTTATAGGTCTCAGTGTAATTGGAAATATGATCTCAGTCCCATATCAGTAGAACAGATGTCAGGTTTGGGGAAATTCTGTCCTACTGACATAAGGATTGCCCCTAAGAAGATCCTTACCAGGTGTTGGTTTTACAATAGGTGACATTTGGTTTTTAGGTCACCTCCTGTCCCAAGAAAGGGTTTTGCTTTTATTACTTTGAATTTACTAGTGTTTATGATGGTTTGGGTATGTAAGGAAATGTGGTGAAATACTCAGGTAAGCATTCTGTAGTCAGAACTTCCCACACAGTCTCTTTTGTAAACTGCATTGCTAAACTATTTGGTTTTAAGCTGATCATGTTGTGTAACTTTTTCATATTATTTGTTTTAGATGTGACATTTGTTTATGGCTTATTGCCTGCCAAATAAATGTAAAATTCTTGATAATGCTGAAATTTCCTGAATTCATTTATATCTGGTTGATTATGCAGCCTGGTGTTACCAAAAATCTATGACCAGGATAGTACAACCCGAAGGCTGATGAACAGATGAAGGGAAATAAAGCACAACGTCTGGGACCTTTTGAATTCTGACTAACACTGACTTAGCAAGTTATAACTAATTGGCTAAATACATTCTTCTTTATGAATGAGCAAGCATTGAGTGGCCTACTTAAAGAATATTAGTTTACCGTTATATCCTCTGACTAAGACACAGACTGGCCAATGTGCCTCCGTGAGCAGGTATTGTTAGCTAAGCACAAGGCTCTAAACAACTCCAGGTCCATAATGAATGATTATTTTTAAAAGATGAAATGTTCTGAATAATCTATTAAAATTAGAGAAGTAATACAACCAATAAGGTGATCAGCTTCAATTAGATATATTTAAGTTAAATCTTTATTATAAATTAGTCAGATTAGAGGTAAAAATATTAGATTCATGCAACAAATTGATATCCATTTTAGTAATCTTCTAAAGCAGCGCAAGAAAGACTAACATGCAGCATATCTTCACCCACACCAGTGGATTCCCTTGTTGGGCCATTGGGTGGGGACCCTACACCATGCTTTGTTTAACTTAGGTTGTAATCAGACCTCCCCTGGTTCGCAAGACCCAACTCAAATGAGTGCTGATTCTTCTTCTTCTTCCGGCTTCTCCTAATAGGGGTCGCCACAGGGGATCATCCGTCTCCACACCACCCTGTCCTCTACATCTGCCTCTGTCACACCAACTACCTGCATGTCTTCCTTCACCACATCCATAAACCTCCTCCTTGGTGTTTCTCTTTTACTCCTTTCTGGTAGCTCCATCCTCAGCATTCTCCTACCGATACACCCCATGTCCATCCTCTGCACATGTCCAAACCATCTCAATCTCGCCTCCTTTACCTCGTCTCCAAAACGTCCTACATGCGCTGTCCCTCTCATAAACTAATTTCTAATCCTGTCCATCCTCGTCACTCCCAACAAAAACCTTAACATCTTCAACTCTGCTACCTCCAGCTCCACCTCCTGTCTTTTACTCAATGCCACCGTCTCTAAACCATACACAGAAAAAATGGCAGAGTAATTTTTCCAGAGACAATATTCTTTTACTCAAATAGTTGTTTTTGCTCTGTTTTGAGTGTACAGAGTAAAATGTGTCAGAAGAGTGAGAACAAAGTTACAGAGTAACTGTGACTCCTCCCCATTGTCTCCTCACAAAGTTTAATTTATCCGCGGTACTGTACACTGTCATCCGGCGGTGCAGCTTGTGGAATCAGAAGAGGAGACGCATTTCTACCAGTCCAATTATTTATTTTAGTTTTGAGCCTCTGTTTTGAGCTCATATCACTATCCGGATCGATTTTAATTTTAGAACTTTGCTTAATTTAGAAGCAAATAGTTAATATATAGATTACAAATGTAACAAACGTTAAATGACACCAGTAAAATTGCCAACTGTTTATTAAATGTTTGTAAGCTAAATTATTGTGGCGAGAATTGTGCACCACATGTACTTGACTCAGTAAAGCATTAACAGCCTTAACTGGATTGCTGGAGGCCTGCATTAGCCCTATTCGGACTCAAATTTCTCACGTTAACGTAAGGTATTATCAATATTTACAGCGGCTATTCATTATCTTTTTGGCGTCTAAATCCAGAATGTTGTACCCTTTTATTCACAAGCTCATTGTTGGGCTTTTGATTATTAATTAAAGAATATTTTTGCGAGTGTTAGGGCGCTCACACTGAATTTGCATACTGCTCAGCAAATGTGCGATTGCGCCATTACACGGAACACCGTGCAATGACCTTGCGCTTTTTTTTATATGGACACTTTTATAAAACCCACTCCTAAATCGTGAATGAATCGCCATCTGAATGCATGAGTTGAACAGTTATTACAAATTAAAAACACACCAGTGAAGAAAAAATAATTTATGTTGAATGACAGTTTTATTGTCTTGTGTTCGTCTTTTTGCTTCCTTCTGGATGCAAACCAACAACGTTGTCAGAGTGACGTTCAAAGATAGCAAAAAACATATTTTTTTCAAAACATTTTATGTTTCAAACGTTTTTGGAATGTGGTAAGAGGAGAAACTAACATTGTTAATATCATTAATACTTTTCCTTCTAAAAATTTTAATAGTATTAAACTAAGTTTATGGTTGTATCTTATGGGGTATAAAAAAAATAACTCAATTCCTTTGGAATTGCTGGTTTTTGTTAATTTGGCAATGGTTTCTCATCCTTCAGTTGGCAAGAAAATTTTATCTTCCTACAATAGATGTGAAAGTATTTGATGACTAGAAGACGGACATTGATGAGGAAGCATTTGAATACCTGGTGACACAACCAGACCTTGGTGTCCTAGAAATTTTGATGGTAAATTGTTTTACATGCTTATACATTTGTGTTAATTTTCAGCAATATTCACCAATTTATTTTTGCATAGACTAATGTGTCTATTGTACTAATTCCCAATAGCTGTATAACATGATATAAAAATAGTATGAACAGTTAATCAGACTGTAGGTATGGTTTATATTGAAGATTATTTAAGCTCAAGCTCAGTAGAAGATATCAAAGGCACATCAGAGTCTGACGACACAGCAATTTTGATTAGAAGTCCTCCTAAAAAAATATCAAGCAGACGAACATCTTGCTCAAGTAAGGATCACCAATCTTGTCTCTGAATTACATCTATATAGAATTACTTAAATATTAAAGATATTTGGAACTATATATAGTAGCCAGTTATTTTCTTATCTTTGCTCAATATTATATCATCCCCTCTTTCAAATGATCGAAGATATCCTAAAGACCAGCCATGGAGGTAAAAAGATTGCAAGATACGCTCGCACAAAGTCTGTCAAACAGCCGAAGACGTGACATGGTGAAAATCTTGGTAGCATATTTGACATATGAACATGGGTAGGTTTTTTATACAGTACCTTGTAAATTAATGTTTCTGATGTTATGGGTTGTAATTGGTTTATGTTTGTGTGTGTAGGACACTTAAAGGAACAATATGCAAAGGGAATCATCTCCCTCTTCCCAAATTTGGCTGACCCCAGGAACAAACGTGGCTATGTTAGTAGCTGTTGCCTTTCAATCTATTTGATTTACAGAAGGATGATTTACTGCATCTTGCAAAATAAATATTATTAACAGTATAATTGAAGTGGTATTTATTTTCTTAGTCTAGTAATGTATAACTTTTAGGTCTGTTTGTTCTGGTCATAGAAGCATAATTATTGGCGTGGAGAATTAAAAATTCTCTGCAAAAAGAAGCATCGGAGTTTCAGATTAAATGCCCACGGCAACCACAAATAGGTGCAAGATTTGATGTTTAATCAGTGCTTGGCTGCAAGGCTTGATTAACATTTTATAAAAAAAATTTTTTAAATGAATATGCAACTTTTGCATTATTTTACTCATCTTAACATTTGTGACTTGTATTTGAAGTATTCTTTTGTTCTATAGTGAGAATTAGGTCACGTTATAGTATCTCTACAAAATATAATTGCTTTTCTTTTTGAATGTGAACATGTTTTTCATAATCTCTTAACGGTTGGCAAATTTAAATGTCATTCCGGGATATATATAAATGTTTTTCATGTTATTTTCTGTCATTTATCTTCTTTGATGTTAACATGTTGTGCTTTAAAAATAAAAAGAATTACAAATGTGGTTTTCATATTGTCAAACAATTTGAGAAGGGCCAACTGTTGAAAGGTATCCCTGCAAAGAAGATAGTTTGTTAAATGATGAACTTCAGTGTCAGGAAGCAATTGCCCTTATGAAGCATACAGCTGACGAGGCAGTGGTAAAGAAAAAGATGAGGTTAACACTGGCGTATCGCCAGAAGCTGCTTCACAACCCTAAAGAGTCAACTGATATTCTATCAATTTTCCCACGATTCCAGGATATACCAGGCTTGGTATGTGAGAATTATAAAGATAAAATCAAGTACTATTGTTCTGCCGTAACACAGACTTGTTCAGTAAACAAACTTAGTTCCTACTGTGGTACTGACTTTTATTATCTTTGGCAGATTGATCAAGATTTTAGACTTCTATTTGGTGATGCAACCTTTGCAAAAGTTGTTGGAGAAGTGGTCCACCAGCATAAAACCAAAGGTTATTGCCCAGAGGCATGGCCTCACACAGACTTGTGAGCTCCAAGACCTCATCCAAAATGCTGAACCCATTGAAGTTGAAGAAGGTAACTATATTGTACTATAGATTAAGTTAACTAAGACGAAATTAAGCATTCATGGCAAAAGTTTTAAATGTGGTCACAACTTTACCCATTAGACATGCATTTTTCATATCGACTTGTAATGGGTAAACTGCATAAAAATAAAAGAAATCACTTTGTTTTCCATGTCTCCAGGTTGGGACAGCGACATCCCGTCAATTCTGATTCTGGGTTACCTTTTGCCACCTTCAAGTCAAGGCCGCAAAAGACCGGGAAAAATCTCAGCTATACAAGCATGTGATAGTCTTGTGAAATTCATCAAGGTGAATTGTGCAGATAAATTGACACTGTTTTATACTGTTCCTTTACTGTGTGACCTTGAACTTGGTTATTTCTCAGACAGGTACTTAAAGATCATCTGTCCTCCAAATTATTTTATTCTTTTCTACTTCACACATACTAAGTAACAATCTATTGGAATCTCTTGGAAGTATGTTCAGAAACTTCAGTGGAAGACATCAATGCATCTTTATTCATGCTGCATATTTACTTGACTGTTAGGCCATGTTGGCTCCAATATGATTTCATTCTTTCACAGACTGGTACCAATATCCAAGGGCACCTGGATAGAATTGGAGAAAGTCTCCAGCCGTATCTACTTGCTGTTGGACCAAAGAAAAGTAGGATCCAGAGTTGGTTTATGGTAATTGACCAACATGCTCTACCATGCAAGGCCTCTAAATCACTGGCCTGTGTTGAGCTTTTTAAAGCTCACTTTCTCTTTGGCACCTCATACTGTCAGCAATTGACCAATGTGTATAGCTTTCTGCAAACCACTGTTTATGATCTAGATGTTGAATTCACCATGGTAAATCCCAGAGTGGCTGAGTTAAGAGCTAGAATGCTCCAGTAACCAGATGATTTGTTTCATATGTAAAAGTGGGCATGCTGATGCCAATTCCCTTATGAGGCACTATAAGTTAGTCCATGGACTTTGTTCAGGGAAAAGACTTAAGTTAAAATGTGCTCAAAGAGGTTGTTCACATGTTTACCATAGTTTTTCTGGATTACAAATGCATCTGACCAATTTTTGTGCAATTGACAGTTCATGCCTCGATTCTGGTGAAAGCTCATCCACTGCCAACTCCATTTTATTAGGGGATGTAGGTGATTTACCAAACACACATTCAAATTGAGTCTGTACCCCTAAAAATAAATATATTAGACAGTTGTGCCTTTTAAATTATTTGCAATATTTTCACACCACTGCAAATTTTTTAGTTAATATTATGTATGATATATTAGAGGGGGTTGCACAATATGAGATGAAATTACTCATTCAGCACCTGATTAGCAATTACACCACATCAGAAGTAGTACACAGAATTCAACAATAGCTTTATGGAACAAAACAAACCTCCTGGTGTAAAATTAAGAGAGGGCTCCAATGATTTGGGCTTAAATGCCATTCAAAGCTGGTGTTTACTGCGTTATCTGCCCATTTAATTTTGAGATATTGTGTGTCCTAATGATCAGCACTCGCATTTGTTCATTTTATTGCTTCAGATAGTCAGTATAATGTTTTCTTCAGTTATATCCACTGGTATTACCATTTATTTGAAACACCTGATTGCAGAGCACCACAGTTGGTTTAAGCATTTGTTCCCTGATAAAAAAAATTGTTGACAAAGCATAATTTTATGGTGCATTACCCTAGCTGTGCATGCAGAAAAGTGGACCACTGTTACATTGTTGGTGCATGCGTTACGAAGCAAAGCATAACGTTTTTAAAAAGCAAAAATCATTTTTAAAAACATAACGAAAACATTAGCAAAGAAACACCAGTGCCAAATGGCTTACATTTGGCAAACATTGGATCCAAATGACATGAAATTGGGTCCTGGGAAAATGGTCCCCTTGAATAAAATGGAAGTTCGCACTGAGATGGCTGAGAAACTTATTGTGCCCGTGTGGACTAAGGTCCTAAATGTGAAATGGGTCAAGTACTGTGGAAATATACAGTGAGGAAAATTAACACCCTGCTATTTTGCAAGTTCTTCCACTTAGAAATCATGGAGGGGTCTAAAATTGTCATCGTAGGTGCATGTCCACTGCGAGAGACATCAAAAAAAAAAAATAATTCCAGAAATCACAATGTATGATTTTTTTAACTATTTATTTGTATGATACAGCTGCAAATAAGTATTTGAACACCTGAGAAAGTCAATGTTAATATTTGGCACAGTAGCCTTTGTTTGCAATTACAGAGGTCAAACGTTTCCTGTAGTTTTTCACCAGGTTTGCACACACTGCAGGATGGATTTTGGCCCACTCCTCCACACAGATCTTCTCTAGATCAGTCAGGTTTCTGGCCTGTCGCTAAATACCACGGAGTTTGAGCTCCCGCCAAAGATTCTCTATTGGGTTTAGGTCTGGAGACTGGCTAGGCCATGCCAGATCCTTGATATGCTTCTTACAGAGCCACTCCTTGGTTATCCTGGGATATTTGTACGCTGTCGTCCCCTCACATTCACGTGTTCACTCAGGTTTGTTGATGGTGGTGTGGTGGGCCGTCTCTTATCCCAGAGATCCCTCATGTCTGTGTTGCCTTCTGGTTCTCCCTTTTAATTATGCTGCCATAGCGAGTCTTGCCGGAGTCCAAACTGCACAGTGACTTTAACTCTCATGCAACAATAGGTACACTTAATAATCCATATCCTTCTCTTCCTGTCACCCTCTTCTCTCTCTCTCTCTCTCTCTCTCTCTCTCTCTCTCTCTCTCTCTCTCTCTCTCTCTCGTTAAACATGCTCCTGAGGCTCCAGTGACCACTGTTCCTGCCCCTCTCCCCCCCGTGGATCTTCCCACTTCATCCAGGCCTGCCTGGATTGGATGTCAACAGTCTCCTACACTGATGTCAACAGTCTCCTACACTGACTCAGAAATACACTTCGCTTTTGATCATCATCACTGCACCCCGCAACATTGTATACCCGCCACAAATGGACATTCGGTGTAACCCAGATGAGGATGGGTTCCCTCTTGAGTCTGGTTCCTCTCAAGGTTTCTTCCTTATGCCATCTCGGGGAGTTTTTCCTTGCCACAGTCGCCAGTCGCCACCGGCTTGCTCATCAGGGACAAACTTACTCATAAAGAACATATTCATTTTTAATCACCGCATTATCTGTGTAAAGCTGCTTTGAGACAATGTTCATTGTTAAAAGCGCTATACAAATAAAAATGAATTGAATTGAATTATCCTGGCTGTGTGCTTCGGGTCATTGTCATGTTGGAAGACCCAGCCTCGACCCATCTTCAATGCTCTAACTGAGGGAAGGAGGTTGTTCCCCAAAATCTTGCAATACATGGCCCCGGTCATCCTCTCCTTAATACAGTGCAGTCGCACCAAAAATTTACAAAGCACTCAGAGACCGTAACGCTTGCATCATATCAACTGGCTTGGAACATTGCACGGGCTAAAAAGCCATACAATGAAGGGGAGTTTGTTAAAAAAAATGTCTCATGTCGTTGAAATCTAAAAAACTAAAACGCATGGTATCAGACATCCAACTGTCCCGCCACACTTTTGAACACAGAATATCGGACATTAACATGGCTATTGAAAAACAGTTGGACTCTGACCTTCAAGCATGTGAGTATTTTAGTGTCACATTGGATGAGAGTTGTGATATACAAGACAAGCCTCAGTTGGCAATATTTGCACGGTCTGTGTCAAACGATTGTGTGATCAAAGAGGAACTTCTTGATGTTGTGCCATTAAAAGACAGAACCCGTGGCATAGATGTGAAAGAAACAATGATGGCTGCATTTGCAAAAGCAAAACTGCCCATAAGGAAACTAACTGCTATAGCCACGGATGGAGCGCCAGCCATGATCTGTAAACGGGGTTGTGGGGCTGTGCAAAGCTGACCAAACATTTCCTGAGTTTTGGAATTTCCACTGCATCATCCACAGGGAGCAACTCGTGTCCAAATCATTGAATTTAGACAACGTCATGAAGCCTGTGATGGAAATTGTCGACTACATCCGCACACGTGCTTACCCACAGGCAATTCAAGAATCTCATCGCTGAGCTGGACCAAGGGCTTCCAGGTGACCTGCCGCTGCACTGCACTGTGAGGCTGTCTAAAGGCCAGGTACTCTCTCGTTTTGTGACCCGGTTCTGTGATCTACAAATGAAAAGGCCACAGATTACGTTCCTCGTCGACCCATGTAATGCGGAGACAGACTGTTTGAAAGCCCCGCTAGTCACAGATGAGGCTGCGGCTGAGTTAGAGATGATCGATCTTTGTGAGGAGGACCAACTGAAACCTGCTTTAAGGGAAGGGACCATTAAGTTCTGGAAAAGTGTGCCAATGGAAAAACCCCTCAATGTCAAACAGGCAGGTTAAGATACTGTCAATGTTTGGGTCAACATACGTCTGCGAGCCTGTGTTTTCTACCCTGAAACATGCAAAATCAAAGCATCGATCTGTTTTGACCGACACTCATGTAAAAGAATTGCTTCGAGTGGCAACAACGAAATACGAGCCAGATTTGAAGGGGATTGTTCAAGGCAAGGAATGCCAAAAGTCCCACTAACTAACATGCATAAAAGAAAAAAGCTATTGAAAATTATTATATTTTTGTTTGTGGGCTTGGTTAAACTAAGAGTTTGTGTGTGTGAGACAGTGCACACAATGTTCATTGTTAAAAATGACTGTCCTGTGGTCTTAGAACTGTAGGAGTCATTATGTTGGTGTGTGACATTTACAATAAATCTGGCTGAGCAGAGGTGTGTGTGTGTGTGTGTGCGCGCGTGTGCGTGAGAGGAAGGGATGGGTGATGTTCATGTGTGCCTATGTGTATAATGTGGCTCTTTGCGGTAACACAGTAAAAAATGTGGCTCTCGGCCTTTGACTGGTTGGCCACCCCTGGAATAGAGTAAAACTTTCTTAAATTTGAGGCAACATAGCAGGTCTCACCACAGTCCTATAAACTTTCCCTTTTCACTCTCGCAGATACCCTTCACAAATCACTCCTGCCACTCTTCTCCACCCACTCCAGCGCATACCTCCACCTCTCCAGGCTCTTCTCAACCTGCTCCCTACTCTCACCACAAACCATAATATCATCCGCAAACATTATAGTCCATGGAAACTCCTGTCTGACCTCGTCGGTCAACCTGTCCATCACCACTGCAAACAGGAAAGAGCTCAGCGCCGATCTTTTATGCAGTCTATCCTTTACCTTGAACCAGTCTGTTGTTCCTACTGCACACTTCACTGCTGTCACACTGTCCTAATACATGTCCTGCACCACCCTCACATACTTCTCTGACACACCTGACTTCCTCATACAATACCACAACTCCTCTCCTGGCACCCTGTCATACGATTTCTCTAAATCCACAAACACACAATGCAACTCCTTCTGACCTTCTCTATACTTCTCCATCAACATTCTCAAAGCAAATAAGGCGTCTGTGGTACCCAACGCAAATGAGTGCAGTGTGAGTCAAAATTTGATGGGCAAATGCAGGTGCAGGAGGTAAAATGTGTGTGTGTGCACACGCACATTGGAGAAAATAAAACTTTTGCGGGAGCAGTCAGAAGCGGGAAAGAACCTGGTGGGAGCGGAACTGAAAACTCAGTCCCGTGCAGGTCTCTAGTGTGAGGCTTCAAATGCAGCACGCAGGGTAAAGGTAAGGTGTATGCATGGGGATATAAACAAATATCCATTAGTGGCCATCACTATTCAATTCAGAGGATAAAGGCATATTATCCACACCTTCCCCATCTGCTAGTTTTGAATTGGTCAGCATTTTTGCTTTTATTGAAGGTAATGAGTGTGGCTGGGTCCTAATTTAATATTAAGCAATGTGTGATCTGCCTGCTATTGCTGAGGAGGCTGTAGATGTCAGATACGTCAGACAGGTGTCAATTTCTGACATCACCATTCTGAACTATATGTTCTGACATTAAAACATTATTTTGCACTTTACATTAAATTTGTATTGATTTAAAGCACACACACACACACACACACACACACACACACACACAAATACACAGCTCCACTTGTCTCTCTTTTGTTGCTCTGCCCTCATGCCCACTCACCAATTACTGCAATATAGCACACACTTGTTAATACAAAATCACATAGAGCTGTGTGATCCTGACCACTCTCTCTGGCTCTGCCCTCCATTTACAAACAAATGCTCGGCCATGCACCCGCTGTAACAAATACCTCAGGCCATGTTTTGCAGGAAAAACAGCTCTGCACATGACCTAAAAATACCAACAGTGAAATATTAAGGTAGAAGCATCATGATATGGGTCTGTTTCTCTTTTAATTCTCTTTCTGATCGTACTGGCATAAGATCAGTGTATATGATGATCAGAAAATTCTGTTGCCATCCTCTAGGATGATGAGGATAAGAATCTTAAAATAACTTGTTGACCTTCCAGTGGTACAATGATCCAAAACATACTGCAAGAAGATTCTGAATTGATTCCATGGGAAGAAAATTTGGTTGTTAAATTGCTAAATCAATCACCAGACATAAACTCAATAGAGAATTTAGGTAAGGAACTGAAGAGCTAGATTCACAAGTCTAGATACGGCACCATATTTGTCAGGTGAGGCACATAAGAATATTTATAATAAAAACTGACAAAAATACATTATTTGCTTTAATTTACTTTCCTTTAAAGAGATTTCCCTTAAATATATGAAACTTTAGATGTAAACATAAACTGAAAACGCAACTGAGTTACAGATTGTAATTTACAAATTAGAACTCACTTGGGTGTAAGGTGGGCACATGTTGCCCCAGACGATCATCTTTAAGCATATGCAGTAGTGTGGTCTTGCCAGCATTGTCCAAACCAAGAAATACCAGTTTACCTGATTTTTTGTACAGTCCTAAAACAAAACAAAAAGTTTTTTCAGAAAGATTATGTGTACATAACATCTCCATGTACATTTTGGCATTTACATGTACTGCCAAATTCAAGCTATTATATATACACCACCATCCCTGTAAACAATACATACAATGGATTGCCTTTTTTAGCTACAGAAAATACAATAAAATTACATTTTCCTGTTAAATAATGAAGTGTTATTTATTAAATATGGCACAGGTCTGCACCAATTTCAGGCTAGAATTATTACACGTCAATTATAGCTGAAACAACTGAATTTTTTTTATGGTCCCCTGGCAGAACTATGAAATAAAGGTAGATTGTGTATAATCTGCCTTTAGTGATTTCCACTGGCACATTCAAAAAACAAGAAAAAAAGCTCTTAAATGAGCTTTGCTTAAACTGTTAAAGAATGCAACAGTTAGAATAAACCTAGAAAGTTGAAAAAGAGAGTCTTACCAAGAAACTGCAGTACACTACTTAAACCACTATAAATCCAATCAAATATGAAGGACATATCCAGATCGGGTTAATCCTGAAAAAGACAAAGCAGGGAAAACAAACAAACAAAACTTAAAACCAAATTGAGCACGATATTACGTTGTTTTTTTTTTTTTTAGTCAGGTACTAATTTTAAAAACAATGTAAAAGTCAGTCAAGTTTGACCTGACATTCCGAGTGATTTCTTATTACAAATCTCTGTGAAGGACCTCAATGTGTGCCTTCAATTAACTAAACTCTTAAGCTAATTGTAAATTACCTGTATAACACAACAAGCTTTTTATTTGTGTTGCTTTCAGGAGGCAATAGGTGTGTTTTATAAGGCATTCGTAAAATGATTTGTTAAAGGAACTGCTAATCCAGAAAAAAATCCTACCTCTGTTATCATAGCAAAAAACCTTCCATTTCAAATTGCTTTTACTCCTAAAGCGCCATATATATTAAAAGATGCGCAGAAACATTTAGCATCACAGCGCACATTCAGAATGCTCAAGCTACAAAGAAAAGTCAAAAACTATTTACATTATATACAAAAACAAAATCACACATTGGATCTTGATGAATTAAATATTCATTCATCAAGCCCCTTGATTGTCTCCACATATGGGTTAACAAACACTCCAGTGACAGCTTGTGCATAGCGCACTTCCGGGTGTGAGCTGCATGCCTGTCGGCAGAACTGTGCAGTACAAACAACTGCGCGGTTTTTTTTAATGCACATTTCTTTTTCAATCAATTTGATGGCACAAAAACAGCACAATAATGTTTCTCATTATTCCATAAATGTTTAAAAACACTTCAGTGTAATCAGGGTGCAGGTAGGGACTCCAGCAAGACTAGTTATGGCAGCATAACTAAAAGAGAGCCAAAAGGTAACAAAGACATGAGGGATTTCTGAGATAAGAGAAGGTCCGCCACACCACAGTCAACAAAACGAGTAAACGTGTGAGTGGGGGGATGACAGCATCGAAATATCCCATCTCACTGAAACACTATTACCATGATCCCTTTAGCAGACCTGGATTAAAAACCTACCAACAAAAGGCTTAACTAAACAAATGTGTTTTCAGCCTAAACTGAAAAAGTTGATATTGACATGGAAATAAATAATTCTCTCTTGAATAGAAACAAAATTTTAATTGATGTTATATAATATTGCTACAGAATTACTTATAAAGGATTATTTATAAATTAGTTTGGAATAAAATTAATAGTCAGGATATTTCTGCCTGATGATCTTAATTCCTTATATAATAATAAATAATTTTGTGAAATCAATACTGCCTATTGATGGAATTCATGTTATGTGGTGCTTTTACTCCTAGATAATTTTGCCACAGTACTAAATAAAAATCTAGGATTATGCTTGTTATCTTCTATAAGGGTAAAAAAAAAAAAAAAAAAAAGACTGAAAACCATTCCAGGTGACTATCGCATTACAATTATCAAGTTCTATGAGTGTGTCAAGCGGTCATCAAAGCTATATGCTGCTTCTTTGAATACTTAATGTAAAATATAAAACATTTTGGTTTGTTTAACACTTTTTAGTTTAGTACAAAAATGTTCTTTCATGGTTTGCACATTAATAATTAGGATATTCAATGTTGAAAATAATAAAAAAAAACTATATAAACAGACTAAAAAATAAAAATATTTGTATTATTTATTTAATAATGACAATGAATATTATATTTTGCACAAAAAATTGTGTATGCTTTACACCCATCCAGCAATCTGTTTATCCTTCTTTCACATGGGAAAGACAATTAATTTATAACAGCCTTTTTAACCCCTTACCAATATGCCACGATAAAGCTAATACTACATGGTGTGCATTTGTTAGTAAGAACTGCATAGAGGAAAGTTTTATAACATGGCTTTCTGTGCAAGGATTTAAAGCAAGATTTACAAAGATGGTACAGTTCAAACAACCTGTGCAGCTCTGTTGAATTCGATGATCAGGAGTATTAAAGTGTCAGTATTTTTTGTGAGCACCATTGTTATCTAGCACTAACAATGGTGCTCACAAAAAATACTGACACTTTAGTGTCAGTACTAACTGACACTACGTGTACTAACGTCACCCCCTCTGTAGTGCCAGATAGCTTGACACATTGAAAATTATATAGGCTACTATTTAAAAGAATCAAACTAAGCCTCAGACTCCTGAAAAGAACTCAATCAGCTCTGGAGGAGATGGAACAAGACAGATGAAGCAGATGTGCCCTAATTAATACAACAGCTTAAAACTGTAGGCCGACAACATGGTTACCCATTTAAGCACCAGAAATGTTGGATGTTTATAAAAAAAACACCCCACTTTTGGGACTTTCAGCTTAAAATTACCTTCATAAATTTAAATGTTAACAGTTCCCCACAACAGTGTGCCACATACACAATTTAGAATTCTTCGGAAAGAAGACACTTTGGGCTTTACTATCCATAATCTAGAATTGATATTGCTCAAACAACTACGTTATAGACAATGAAGGAACTTGAATAAACATTTCCTGCATTGAAAGTTTTTTAAGTTTATATAAAAATATATGAAATCAGAAAAGTTATGGATTAAGATCCATGTGTCGTGAGTTTCTATTAGGGCTGTAACAATTCCTCGAGTAGCAAGTAATTTATTTACAAAAATATTATTTTGATGATCTGAAACTTGTGAGTCAAACATGCAAAAAAATAAATAAAAATCAGGAATGGGGCAAACAGTTTTTCACGCCACCGTAACTGATGCAGTACACAGTGAAATTAGGCAACATTTTTACAGGACCCTGGTGCTACATAAAACAACATAGAGCTACATCACACAACAGAGTGCTACGTATAGGACACAGATAAGGACTAAAGTAAGTTGTCCTTGCCACATAAAGTGCATCTTTTGCAACCTGGTGCAAAACAAGAGACAGTTACACAGATATAGACAGATACACAAAACACACAGTAGGTTTACTAGTGGGGCTGTAATACAGTACAATGTGCAAAAGAAACTGTATAGAAGAGTGTACTTTTGCAAAACAGCAGCAGTCAAGTAGATGTGCAAAAACACAATGCAAACAGTTGTATACCTTAATTTCCGGACTATTAAGCACACCCAAATATAAGCCGTACCCACTGAATTTTACAAAGATTTTTATTTTTAACATAAATAAGCCGCGCCTGTCTACACTGAAACTAATTAACTTTACACGGGCTATAACTGTTACACGGCTTGTATCTAAACAGAAGCCTACCAAGAAAGTCATTGTTTACTGTCTTCCTCTTTCCTTTCACAACAATTTGCATCGTCGTGCGTTTAAAAGTCACCATCTATGAAGCTTTTCTCCCGATGCCGTACAGTTCAGAACACAGGTAAAGTGCGTTTTTTCCATGCCTGGTTGTTTTCAGCGTAGCGAATGATTTGCATTTCCTGTTGACAGTCCGAGTGAGTGGCAGGTCAAACATCAGAGGAACATCATCCATATTTATGACGTGGTGCGGCCCGATTGAGTGGGAGCGCACCCGATTTAATATAAAGAGTTTCATTGGTTCACCTGAACCCGTTCGGCAATTTAATTGGTCTAATGTTACAGGGCTCCATTTTTTGGTGGCATAAAGCTTGTGAAACCGGAAAAAAACCCAGGGAAAAAAAAAATATAAAATCCATATATTAGCCGCGTCGTTGTTTAAGCCGCGGGGTTCCAAGCGTGGGAAAAAAGTAGCGGCTTATAGTCCGGAAAATACGGCAATTATAATAAAATAGGTGGTGCTGAAGACATGGCTGTGTGAAATTGAAATGAGTATGAGTGTGTATTTGAGTTCAGATTTGTAACAGCTCAGAGAAACACAGCTGAGTGAGTGTATCTTAAGTTTTGGTTCCAATTTTCTGAGTTTCTAAGTTAATCTAATTACTCAAGTTACTAAAGGAATCATTACAGCCCTATCGTAGTGCTATAAGCTATAAAACCGTGCTTCTTATGTTTTAAATAAAATTTATTCCGTAAAAAGAATAAACAATATTTCCCCCCAAAGTACTGTGACGTAAACAAAGGAATAGTCATGCATATTATATTGTTATTGTTTTATTGGACTAAAAGTGCTTTATGGCATGTTGTACCCTTATCTTTCTAAATAAACCTGGATTTTTAGCTAATGCTAAAAGAGACACGGTGTGAACTCCAGAGCTATTAGCGACCTGCAGAATGCTTACTTGGACTGTTTATTATCGCAGGAGATTTCAACAGTGCAAATCATAGAATCAGTGCTTCCTATATTCCATCAGAATGTGGACTTTGCAAGGAGAGGGGCGAACACACTGGATCTTGTTTGCACAAACATCCTTGGTGTGTACTGCGCAGAGCCCCACCCCCACCATGGATACTCTAACCACATCCCTGTTATGTTATTTCCAAAATACAGACCGCTCATCAGATGCTCCAAACCGGTTCTGAAACAGGTGAAAAACCTGACCAGCAGGAGCCACCTCTGCTCTTCAGGACTGTTTTGAATGTACTAACTGGGACATGTTTAGGGAGGCTGCAACCAACTGCATCAACTTGGAGAAGTACATATCAATGACCAGCTACAGTGGCAAACGCGTTGAAGTGATCATCTCCAAGATCACCACTACACGCTTGAAAAGAACGGCTTCTTACAACCAGAAGCCGTGGAGGACCACAAAGCTGCATGCACTGCTAAAGTTGAGACTCCGCCTTCAGAACAGGGAACAAGACACCCTTAACAACAGCAAGGGCCAAACTCTCACATGCCAAGAGAATTCACGGCCGCTTCCGGACAGAGGAGACACCCGGCACATGTGGCAGTGCTTTCAGGCAATCACAAACTACAAGACAACTTCACCTGATTGTAACAGTGACTCATCCTTTCCAGATGCGCTGAACGACTTCTATGCATAGGTTTGAGTTGCAGAAAAATGTGGTCGCAAGAAAGACCACCCCTCCTCCCAACGATCAGGTGCAAATTAACAGTCTAGAATCTTTATAGTAGGTTTAACAGAGACAGAATAAAAAAAAAAAGAAAAAAGAAAAAAACCCACAAAAGGTTATAAATGTATTTGTTAGAGTGAAATAATTACTTGATCCGATACAACCAGCGAAGAATTCTGACTCACAAAGCCAAATTAGTCCTGTCCCTTTAAGAAAGAACTCCTAATATAATCAACCCTTGATAATTTGCGGTTCGGAACTTGCGGGTAATTTGCGGGATCTCATTTGGAACCTAACTAACAGCAAGTTGCGGATCATATTAAAATAGCGGGACCGAGTGACCAGGAACGTGGGCAAGACCAGAGTTGTTAAAGGAAGTCAGGGACAAGATTGTAGACTTGCACAGGGCTGGAATGGGCTACAAGATCATCAGATTGTTGCCTTGGTCGTATGTTTTCGTACATGGTCATGCTGGAAGACCCATCCACAACCCATCTTCATGTGGTGAAGCCTTCCTGTACTCTTAGCAAAGAAAAAGCCCCAAAGCAGAATGTTGCCTCCTCCATGTTTGACAGAGCTGATGTCAAAGAGCTCAGTTTTGATCTCATCTCCCTGAAACCACATTACATTCTCCCAAGCCATCCCTGAATCATTTAGGTGTTCAATGGCAAATTCAGACGGCCCTGTTCATGTGCATTCTTGAGCAGGAAAACCTCTGTGTGTTACCAATAGTTTTAATAAAATAAAAAAATAAACCTTCCATAAAAATTCTAGCCTGTTAATTTCTTTATAAGGGGTTAAATTTACAAAATCAGCAGAGAATCAAATAATTATTTCCCCCACTGTATGACCTTTTTCTATTGCTCCAAAGTTAAATCTCTGCTTAGTTAAATCCAGGTTGTGACTTTTTTGGTCAGGCAATGTATCTTGGATACATATCAGAAAAGATGCATTTGCTTAACTCTTTGCTTTACAAACTCTCTGGATTCACTGCCATTTTGATTCATTTTGTTGGTACTTAAAACATTACATTTCCTAATTTTAAGCATTTAAAATGTTTGTTTATTAAGAATAAATGGGATTTTAAGATTTGCAAATCATTACATTCTATTTTTTTACATTTTAGTTACAACGTTTTTGGAATTGGGGTTGTAAATGATTAGCTACTACAGTAAAGTTAGCAACAACAATGGTAATGGCAAACTACACAATATTCAACAATAGGCTTCTAAGATAATAAAGTCTGATTAAGATGAACAAAAAAAGAAGAAGAAAGCTAATTACAGAGGATGTACAGTTACTGTACAACTCATTGCAAGTTATCCAGCCAGCTACCTGAGAGCCAACAGGATAGGATTTAGGATATAGGATTTTTTTAACCCTTCCAGATAAAAGATTTAAAAAATAATAAAATTATATATTATCATTTAGCAATACAGTAATAAGTAAATAATTTTACATTTATAAAACTGTTATAATATAAAAGCATAATATTCTAAATGGGGTTATCCTGACTACTAAGAACACCTGGTTGAATCAAGGCTGTGCCAATATTACAGTACTGTGAAAAAGATTTTCTTTGCATATTTGCCACACTTAAATGATACAGATCATCAAGCAAAATAACATTACACAAAGATAACCCAAATATAAACAAAATTGAGTTTTTAAAATGCTAAAAGATCTCAAAAAGCAACACAATGCCATTATGCAAAGACATTCAAGAACAGATGAGAAGCAATGTAATTGACATGTATCAGTCTGGAAAGGGTTACAAAGCCATTTCTACGGCTTAGAGACTCCTGCTAACTTCTGTGGAAACCATTGTCCACAAATGTAAAAAACTGGAACAATGGTGAACCTTTACAAGGTCAGCCTATCAAAATTACCAAAAGTATACAATGACAACTCATTCAGAAGTTCATAAAATAACCCAGAGCAACAAATAAACTAAACAACTACAGAAATGTAGACCTCATTTCCTTCAGTTCAGGTCAGTGTTTATTAGTCAACAATAAAAAAAAGAGACCACTTTTGCGAAAATGGCCACTGTTTAAACACATGCATCCCTTTAAATCTGGTGTAAAACTAACAGCTTTTAATAATAAAGAACATCATACAAACAGTCAAACAAAATCCTAAATGAGAACATTTAACCACCAGTTCATGACCGCATGCTCAAACACAATTGGGTTATGCAGCTAGACAATGATCTAAAACACAACAGCAATTCCAGCTCTCAATGGCTCAAAAAAAAAACATTATTTTCAGATTGGGACAGGCAGTTGGGCAGCTTTTTGCCCCTAGAAATAAATATAATTATTTAAAAATGGGTAATATGAAGGACATGTATGAGGACAGTGACAGCAGTGAAGTGTGCAGCAGAAACGACAGATTGGTTCAAGGTGGAGGTTGGACTGCATTAAGGATCAGCTCTGAGCCCTTTCCTGTTTGCAGTGGTAATGGACAGGTTGACAGACAATGTCAGACAGGATTCTCCATGGACTATAATGTTTGCAGATGATATTGTGATTTGTGGTGAGAGTAGGGAGCATGTTCAGAAGGGCCTAGAGAGGTGGAGGGACACGCTTGAGAAAAGGGGAATAAATGTCAATAGGAGTAAGACAGAGTACATGTGTGTGAATGAGAGAGAGGGCAGTGGAGTGGTGTGGTTGCAGAGAGAAGAGTTGGAGAAGGTGGAGGAGTTCAGGTACCTGGGGTCAACAGTGCAATGTAATGGAGAGTGTGTTAGAGAAGTGAAGAAAAGAGTGCAGGCAGGGTGGAGTGGGTGGAGAAGATTGGGAGGAGTAATTTGTGATAGAAGTGTATCTGCAAGAGAAAAAGGGAAGGTTTATAGGACTGTGGTGAGACCTGCAATTTTGTATGGTTTAGAGATAGTGGCATTGACAAAGATAGGAGGTGGGGCTGGAGGTAGCAGAGCTGAAGATGTTTTTTTCGTTGGGAGTGATGAGGATTAACAGGATTAGAAATTAGTTCATTAAAGGGGCAGCGCATGTAAGACGTTTTGGAGACAAGGTGACGGGGGTGCGAGTGGTTGGGACGGTGATGGTTTGGACATGTGCAGAGGAGGGACATGGGGTATATCGGTAGGAGAATGCTGAGGATGGAGCCACCAGGAAGGAGGAAAAGAGGAATCCCAAAGAGGAGGTTTATGGATGTGGTGAGGGAAGACATGTAGGTAGTTGGGTTGAAAGAGGCATGCATGTCGTACCCTGTATGTATGTGACAAATAAAATTCGATTTGATTTGATGTAGAGGACAGGGGGGTATGGAGAAGGATGATCCGCTGTGGCGACCCATAATGGGAAAAGCCGGAAAAAAGAAGAAAAAAGTGCAACATAAAAATTTGCTTGATAAACTAAATTATTCAAAACCATTTAATTAAAAAATTATTCAAGAAGGAGAAAATACTTTTTCACAGTAAGCGGTAAATATTACTGCACTCTTATTGACTATGTGATACTGTATGACTTTTCGTCTAGTCTGTATTACTGAGTTTAGTAACAATAATTATCCTTCTACATATCCTTCATAGCCCAATATCATTAGCAAGTGAGAAGTACATACGTGTCACACGAGCGACAGAGAAAACAAAAAATAGATGTATAATTTAATACACATTAAAACATAGCACATATAAACCAAAATTATATCGCATATTACATTTCATTATCTAATTCATTAGCAGTTACATCAAACACCGTTCGTCGCTTAAGAATACGATAAGCAAATATTATTATAACTATCAATTGAAGCATATTTGATAAAGTTTGCATGACACTAATTTAATCAAGCTGTGAAAACCCG